>NW_026059601.1:0-46091 GCF_023721935.1 Panthera uncia | reverse complement strand
CAAGAAAAGAGAGATATTGGGGTGCCTGGGTGGCTCAGTTGGTTGGGTATCTGACTTCGGCTCAGGTCACGATCTCACAGTTGGTGGGTTCGAGTCCCACGTCGGGCTCTGTGCTGATAGCTCAGAGCCTGCAGCCTGCTTCAAATTCTGTGTCTCCTCTCTCTGCCCCTCCCCTGCTCATGCTCTGTCTTGCTCAGTCTCTCAAATAATAAATAAACGTTAGAAAAAAATAAAAGAGAAATAGTTACACTAATTTTCACAATTATCAATTTGTCAAATTTTGTAGAAGATAAAGAAGCTATGGGTTTAAAAGAAGGGAGTGTGCTTTGTCTCCTGTTTGTCCACTGGAACATTCTATAATTTTGGATGAGACCAGCAACAACAGGTTGTCAGAGTTCACGTCCGACACTGAGAGCACATCTGTGTGGGAAATACAGTAGAAGACCACATATATCTGAGGAAGGGCCTCGGAACATTCTCTCCTGAGGAATTCAACCTCATATCAGTAGAGGTAAAGTGGATCTAAGAAAAATGCCGTGTCTGTGGCGAGCATTAGGAAAGGTCATATATTTCAAAAAAGAATATTGTTTACAAGGAGTGTTAATAGGTTTCAGGGGAAATGTTAATTTTTTTTTCCTGGATGAAATAGCTACTGTAAGTTTTTAATGGTTAATCATTCATTCTTGAATTTTTATATTAAGCATTTTATATTACTTTATTGACTTAACTTTTATACTCTTCTTCATTTTGACAGTAAAGAATGACCAGGCAATACTCTTTGAAAATTGGAGACCATTTGGAGCTGTTCTCTGTTGAGGAGAGTGAATAATAGGCTACCCTCAAGGAATTTCAAAGGTATCACTCAACAGAAACTTTTGTGTCTGAAGAAAACTAGATCATTTTATCATGGTAGGCATACTGATATGTTTGCTTTAATAAAATGCCATATTTCTGCCTTTAATCTCTTGTCAGCCAGCTATTAAAAAGCCCCAAAGTGCATGCATGCAGGACGTGTAAACACTTGTGGTTTTGAGGTTACTACAGAACATACTAATAAAGCATGTAATTTGTGTTTTGTGCACAGACTGTAATAATTTATTGAGTGTTAGAAAGAAGCTAGAAAAGGATTTTCTCTAACTTCAGCCAGCAAGTCAATTTAATTTTAGAGCTCTACGCAGCGGTGCATGTATACGCATGTTCATACAACAAAATCATGCTTAAAAAGCATCACAAGGCCTTCAGAACAAAAGTAGGGCAACATGTAAATTAATTGCATGCGCACCAAACACATGCTATCAAGTAACATTGTTCCTTTAAGTTAATCAGCTAGGAGGGGGTGCTACATATTCCTTCCCAAAGGAGTGTGCGTGTGTGTGTGTGTGTGTGTGTGTGTGTGTGTGTGTATCACATGCTGACGATACACTGGCAGATGTAGATTCAGCTAATTCAGGTAAATTAAGATAAACCATAATAAAAATGACTTTGTAACACTTTATGAACAGGATCTCCATAGTCCCTGTGAAGAGAGGGCAGAGGATAGTTTTGTTTCCCTTTTTTATACGGAATAACAAAGTGTGGGAAGGTCAGATCACTTCTACGGAGTCACAGAAGAGCTTATTGTCTGACTACAGCTTCTATCACGCTTATTTGAGTAGCTGACTTATCTATTTGTGCGAGACCCTTATAGCTAAGGATTGTCTGTTACCCATCCTTCTAGTCTTTTTCCCCCATGAGTTAATTAGCACGTGGCAAATAATGAATGCAGATCATTGGAATGGAAAGGCCTTACGTGTATGGAGGAAGTGAGACCCTCACTGCATACGCGCCAAATTGCCGAAAAATTTTGTGAAATTCTGTAGTTGGGGACTAAAGCCTTATTTACTCAGACAGACAAAAGCTTATTCAGTGGGGAGAAAATGTCTCTGCCCAGAGGAAGTGGATGTCAGGAATCTAAATGTCTTTATTCCAAAAAGATGCAAAACTTCTGTCCTGGAAGACAATCTACCATTTTCCATGCCTTTTTTTTTTTTTTTTTTTTTTTTTTTTGCTTAAAATGTATACACATTTTAAATGTGCAGACAAATCTTTTGCAGTTTAGAATCTTTACATTTGAGAACTAATTAAAATGAAGCTTTTGTGCCACCTTTAAACAATGAGCCACTTTTTCAGTTTGTACCTTTACTTCTATCTAATCAACCAGTTCCAGTGTGCCCAATTGGGGATGGCAGAACTTCCAATGGCCATTGGAAAGTATGGAGGCATTTTGCAAATCTGCAAGGAGACAACGGCAATGAGTGCCCGAGGCCCGGAGTAAGTGAAGGAGAATTGAAATTGCACCCGGGTATGCAAAGGTGATCAAACTTGCAAAGGGATTCTTTGAATAAACAGTAAAAAATGAAAAAAAGGGGGCGCTTGGGTGGCTCAATCGGTTGAGTGTCCGACTTGGGCTCAGGTCATGATCTCACGGTTCATGAGTTCAAGCCCCACGTTGGGCTCTGTGCTGATAGCTCAGAGCGTGGAGTCTGCTTTGGATTCTGTGTCCCTCTCACTCTGCCCCTCCCTCGCTCATGCTGTCTCTCTCTCTCTCTCTCTCTCTCTCTCTCTCTCTCAAGAATAAATAAAACAGTAAAAAGATAAAAAATAAAAACTTGCAAAGGGGTTTTCTACAAGGGACTAAGCCAGTTTTCCAGTCTCATGAGAAGGAAACCATATACCTCATGGCCATTCTATGATTCCTGTGGTCTGAAGTGCTCCACTGTTTAATCATGTGCTCATATGATAGGTTCAGAGAGAGAGAGAGAGAGAGAGAAGAAGAAGAAGAAGAAGAGGAGGGGAGAAGAGAGGAAGAGGACAAAGGAAGAAGAAAGAAAAAGAACAAAGAGGGCCCTATCATTCATTTAGTTGTCTTGTGCATGTCAGTTAGTAGTATTTTGTTTTCTAGTAATAGAGGTACTGAAGTCAATGTTAATGAAAAGCCAGGAACTAGTGTTCTCAGATTGATAAAATTACAGTGTGGAAGGTTTTTGATTGGCATAAAATGCAGGGATATATCAAGTGGAGATTAACTACTTAAGGAGCTAAATTAAAACAAGCTTCGTTGGGGTTCTTTTGCCTCACATCTTTTTTTGTGGTATTTATCTTTGGGTCTCTAAACCCCACATGGATGTCAAATCATCTTTAGTGAAGTGTCTTTTAACTGAACCGATTACTTTCAACACACACAACAAAAGGGAAAGAGGGGCAAGTACACACAAAAGATTCAGAGTCGAAACAAAGATAGTGTTCCCCAGGTCACGTTTAAGTCTGTAATTCTGTAAGATTGCAAAGGTTCACACATATCAAACTTCCTTTATTTTATTTTAATGTGTTGGTCACAACGGCTTTGAAACGTGTTAGATGAAGATGGACAGATTTGAAGACTAGTAACAAAAGTGAATCAACTTAGAACACCACGTACAGATTGTCCTCTAAATTAAAAAGATTTAAGAAATAAAATCAATATCCTCTACTCTCTTTTTTAGGGCTTTCATGTTTTTTATTTATTTTGTTAAATGAAAATGACATACGTGAAGCCTGTAATTCCTATTTAAAGTGATTGATTTAAGCAATTCTATGGTTGCAGTAGAACCATCATTGGTACCAAAACACACATCATTGACATCACAGGATACAAGGCAAGTTGTAACTCACTAAATCTACTCATACTACATGAAACTAAAACCTGTGAAAACCCATTTTTCTCCCATCAATAAGAAGAATGAAGGAAAAGCAATACTTTAAATTTATTCCCCAATCAATACATATATTCCAATGAACACACACACACACACACACACACACACACATATATATCTTTGTAATGAGATCTAGAACTAATGAAAGAGTAGAAACTAAGAGCGAAAGAAAAGTATCACTGGTTCAAGTTCTAAGAGTTTCATAATGTCTGTAGTTTGTCAATATTTCGTAGTAATCGTTGATCCTTCATAATAACTTGTAAATTTCTCCTTTTTTAAATTTTTTTACGTTTATTTATCTTTGAGAGAGAGAGAGAGCACAAGTTGGGGAAGTGGCAGAGGGAGAGGGAGACACAGAATCCAAAGCAGGCTCCAGGCTCTGAGCTGTCAGCACAGAGCCTGACGTGGGGCTCGAAGCCACAAACTGTGAGATCATGACCTGAGCTGAAGTAGGACGCTTCACTGACTGAGCCACCCAGGCACCCCATGAATTTCTTCTTTTAAGATCACAATTTTCCACCATTTAAGATTAAGTAGATTAAGTAGATGTGAAATTAAGAAGATATAGATTCAGACACATCTGGGCTACATCTTGTTGAGTGTGGCATCACCAGCTGTATTTGTTAGGATGTTATAATTTCTATTTGCTCAACTTTCTTTAGTGTTTACCTTTCATATTTGATCATTAGTTCTGAATGAACATTTAAAAAATCATTCTAAGATCTGTCAATTTTGGGGCCTGATGCAAAATATCAATAAACTCAAGTGCAAGACCTCCTAAATTCTGATATTAAAAAAAAACCTGCATTAATCCATTAATTCATTCATTTCTCTATGTGCCATTGAGAGGGTCTAAATAAATAATGTGCAGGATGGGAGAATGAATGAGTCTGAATAAAGTTTCATCCATCTGGAGCATACCTTTTATATATGAAATGAACATTTTTTTTAAAGGCATTCTAGGTGCTGGAGATTGTGTTGCAACACAATAGACTAAATTTCTTGCCTTCATGGAAGTGACACTCTAATGATAAAATTTCATAAAAAATACTCCTGCCTGTCAATCTAAACTCCATAACATTGTTCCCCCCTTCCCCTCCCCATGGTCTTCTGTTAAGATTCTCAGGATCCACATATGAGTGAAAACATATGGTGTCTTTCTCTGCCTGACTTATTTCATTCAGCATAATACCTTCCAGTTCCATTCACGTTGCTGCAAATGGCCAGATTTCATTGTTTCTCATTGCCAAGTAGTATTCCTTATATATATAAACCACATCTTCTTTCTCCATTCATCAGTTGATAGACATTTAGGCTCTTTCTATAATTTGGCTATTGTTGAAAGAGCTGCTAGTTAATTGGGGTACAAGTGCCCCTATGCAAGTGGGTGATGGGCATTGAGGAGGGCACGTGTTGGGATGAGCACTGAGTATTGTATCAAAACCAATATAACCATAAGTTATATCTAATATAAAAAATAAAATAAAATCACATGAAAATAAAAAAAAATAGAAAAATAAACTCCACAACAGCTGGGAAAGTCATTTTTCTTTTTCCCTTTTATTATTTATTTATTTACTTTTTGAAGTGTTTAAGTTGATTTATTTTGAGAGAGACAGAGGCAGCGTGAGTGGGTGGGGGAGGGGCAAAGAGAAATGGAGAGAGAGAGAGAGAGAGAGAGAGAGAGAGAGAGAGAGAGAATCCCAAGCAGGCTCCGTGCTGCCAGCACAGAGTTTGATGCAGTGCTCGAACCTGTGAAACGGCGAATGCTTTAAAATGAGTTGGTACAGGTGCACTTCTCAAGGTGAGGGAACTCTGCTGCTGTGACGTGTGTGCTTGCTCGTGGGGGCATTATTAGGGCACATCTCAGGTATAAGCTCAGGAAAAAAAAAATAGATTTCTACACAGCATTAGAAAGTTGAAACCAAAGTCCGAAACATTCATCAATCATTTCCCCCAGCGCTCTTCTCGATAGAAATGTCAAGAACATCGCCCGTGCCAACGACCATCTGTGTACAGATGTCTCCAAGAGGCATTTGCAGTGCCTCTTCTTTCAGATTAGATTAAAACTGGCCCGATGGAAAGGGGAGAAAACAATCTTCCTTTGTAGCATCTATCACTGCTTCTCCTATATTTTCCGACACAGGAGTAGCAGGTACTCTGACTGCTTCTTGAAGTCATATTTTATTTTTCTAGCAAGTCCACTTGCTGCCCCAAACTCCTGCATGGGATTTCACTGACTTGCATCACCAAGAAGAGAGACGTCAGGTGCAGTGGGGGCCCAGGATTCAGACATGGGGCAGATTCCGGAGTAGCCTTTATTTGCTTGAGGTATTGAAGAGTCTTTCTAAGGAAGCTTCCCGTCAGGATGAAAGGAACAAAGCACAGACGTTGGAACCAAAGAAAAAGGACTCATGGTCAGAAAGGGTGATTCTGAGATCAGAGGAGGATTTGTCACCCATATCCCCTCTTCTACCCCCAGTTTAACCCTACGGAATCATGCCTGAGTGTTAGAGAGGGAGCTATGAGAGAAAGAAGAAAAAACAATAAGAAATAAATGTTTCTGTTCTGCGAGATCACAGCTGCGTGGCTGTGAGGGCCACATAGTGGGTGAGTGTAGTGGGTGGTCACGTGGCAGGGGCAGGCTGTCCCCGGGGGTTTGAAGCTCACTCATAGACGGCTAGTCAGGGGTCCTAGAGAACCCATGCCTGACTCGTAGGCGTGAGTAGCTGTGGCTGGCTTTCAGGTCACACAAATTTAGCACGGGGATGCTTCAGCAGCATCGACCTCAAGACAAAACCAGGCTGTCGGCCCCAGATCTTGACAATACCCGGTACTTAAGCCCTGACTATGTGCCTGGAAAAATTCTAAGTTTCTTACCAGCATTAACTCCTAACAACCCTCAAAACAACTCTATGAGTTTATTATTCTCATTTTATAGGGAGGGCAACAGAAGCACAGAGAAGCTAAGTAACTGGCCCACTGTCACAGAGCAATAAATGGCAGAGCCACTATTTTAATCTGGGTAGAAGAAGAAAATGAGGGATTTTTCTAAGATCCGAGAAAGAGTGAATTGGCTGAGAAGAAGGGATTTTTGTTTTGAAGGTGGCATCAGGGGGTGCTGATATAGGCTGGAATAACAAGAAACCCATTTTTTTTTTTTTTTTTTTTTTTTTTTTTTTTTTTTTTTTTTTTTTTGGTAGTGCTGGGTTAACGGGTCTGACAGCCTTGCCTTGGAAGCAATGGAATGGCTGATACCTTTCCTATACTCACCCCCTTCGGGAACTGCATTTCAGTCAGGCCCAAGAGAAAAGGACAGAAGAGCTTGTCTGAAATGCCTATCATGAATCAGATGCTGGCCCAAGGGTGGTACCGCTCAGCTGATGTTCACAGATGTCCTGCCGGGGACCGTTTTCATTTCTACTTTGTAATTTAGGAAACAGGCTGGGAGAAGCTAAACAAATTTCTCAAAGTCTCGCTGCTACAAAGTTGCAGAAATGGGATTCGCATGCAGGTCTGACAGATTCCAAGGCCAGCTTCCTTACGGGTACCATGCTGTTCCTCCTTGGAGAAGAGATACATCAGAATGAAAAAAAAAAAAAAAAAAAAGGATTTCAAACATCTTTTTGCTGAAAACAAAAAGTGAAATTCGTAACACATATTAAATGAGTAAATTGTTAATTCGCCAGAATTAAACATTCTTCAGGACATGATTGATTAAGATCTATTCATCTATTTACACAAGGGAATAAAGTCAAAAGTCACAGTGTTGCAAAGGCTTCGGTTGTTAACGGCAGGTTTCCCCTAAATGCATCCGTGCTGGTTTTGATTAGGGCAAGGACAAATGCTGACCCAGCTAACTTGCCCCCATGCTCAGGAAGCACTTTGGAAACCAAACTGTGACGACTTTGTATCGACTGTAGAATTCGTCAAAACCTCGGCTGCAGAGCATAGTGTCGGATACTACCCTGCATTCATTCTCTTAAATGTTCACATTCATTTAATAGCCTGCTTCTGCTATAAAGCGTTTCTCTTACTTCTTCCTTAGCCAACACATATATTTTTTTATTTTAATTTTTTTAAGTTTATTTATTTCTTTTGAGAGAGAAAGAGCCGGGAGGGGAAGACAGAAGCAGAGACGGAACACCAATCAGGCTCCACTGTCCCCACACAGCCGGCTGCGGGGCTCGAACTCACAAACCATGAGACCATGACCGCAGCGGAGATCCAGAGTCGGACGCTCAACCGACCGTGCCACCCAAGTCCACGTATATGTTAAACGTCAGGTATGACAATGCAGAGGGCAGTTTTTGATTTTAATAAGCTATATTCTGACAGCTTTTTGGAAATCAAATCTATTGTCTCAGAGGCTAATGTTTATAAAGATGGCTAAATTTTCAGTTAGTCCGCTTCACCTATGCTGCAGATGAAGACTGCAGACTCCAGCGGCGGTCTGGAGGAGTGGAGAGAAGATAAGGTATCCTGAGAACAGGGTTCAGAATCTTTATGAGTAAAGGGGAGGTTCTCCTCACTAAATCATGTTTCCTAAGCCTCCTTTGTAAGTCATGGTGGTTCCAGCAACCAGGCTATAGGTCTTTCTCTTGGCCACACATGGTTCTGAGCACTTTACATATTGATGAATCCTTATAATCCCCTGAGGCCGGGACTATAATTGGTCCCATTTTACCAAAGAGAAACATGAGACACAGAGAAGTTAAGTACTTCACTCAAGGTCACACAGCTGGTGAAGGGAACCAGAAGTTGTAAAACGGGGAAAAATTATATCTGTATTCACAGTTTGGAGATTCACTTAAAAGATATGTGGGAAAGCACCCCTCAGCAAAGTCTAAAGGTGATACCATGGTTGTTTTTTTAAGTTCAGAGTTAAAATGCCATAGAGAGTAAGGAGGGAGAAGGAAAAACTTCTTTTTGGAGAAACACAGGAACAGCCCCAACACTAAATGGATGTGAAGCGTGTGCTTGGAAATCTCACTTGATCCTGTGTGCATTTCACCTTGAATCCCCCGAGCTTCTTCAGTCCCTCCTCAGGTCCTCCTGTGCTCACAAGCTCACCCCTGAAGGCCTACTTGAACTTCCAGGGGAGGCTGGGGCAATGGGGAGGGAGGGCTAGAGTTCATGGTTTTCTGATGCTTTGACATCAGTGAAAGAAAAACACACAAAGTGCTAGGTCAGTGGCTGATCCTCGGAGTTTTTGCTAAATAAGTCACATGAGCACCGTGTGGCCTGTCCTGCAGCAGGGGCTTCTGGGAGTAGACTCTAGGGTTCAGAGAGGTGGTCATTTGGGTTATTCGTAAGCCAGACACTAGCGGTAACATTTCTGGCCATTTTCCACAACTTGAATTGAAGTACAAGCCTCAATTAAAACTGATTTAGAATGAGTAAAATTGCTCTTATTAAGGTTTTAACCAATTCGAGCTCATACTCAAACTTGACAGACTAAAGATGTAAACCACTCCAACTTTCAACTTCAAGGATTCATAATCTTAAGGAAGACTCAATCCTCTGCTTGCTTTCTTTCTTTCTTTTTTTTCAACGTTTATTTATTTTTGAGACAGAGAGAGACAGAGGATGAACAGGGGAGGGTCAGAGAGAGGGAGACACAGAATCCGAAACAGGCTCCAGGCTCTGAGCTGTCAGCACAGAGCCCGACGCGGGGCTCGAACTCACGGACCGTGAAATCATGACCGGAGCCGAAGTCGGACGCTTAACCGACTGAGCCACCCAGGCGCCCCAATCCTCCGCTTTCAAATGAAAGTTCAACAGTCACAAAATATAATAGTTATATATTTCAAACACTATTGCATTTCATTTCGTATGCTACTGAAATTAGCGTAATTCTATTGTCAGTGTCAATGAAATGTGTTAAAGTAATTACCACTACCGGTTGATGGTGCTTTAAGACTAACTTAGCATTTATTTTCCTGCATAGCCTCAACTGCTAAAAAAATTAAAAAAAAAAAAAAAGAGTAAAGAATAAATAAATAAATAAATAAATAATTTTTTCTCTCTAGGAGATACCAATGAGATCTTTTTTGGTGAAGGTGTGAATTATCACAAACAACTTTCTCTAATCTTTTCTGAGAGAGAAAAGATTTGGCTCACTATGAAAGAGGTCTCTGGTCTTTTTCCTAGACTCAGTGGGAAACCTTACCACTTTCTATTTGAATACGATATTAGTTAAAAAAAAATGCTACAAACAAGGTAGGAAACATGGACCTAAGAATGGTTGCCCCCTCCCCCCCTTTTTTTTCCTGACTGAAATTTTATTTGGATTATTGCTTTAGCAATTACCAAAGAGCAAAAACAAAAACGATGTGGAAATAAAACAGAATGTTTTCTTCATTGTGAATATGGTGAAAAATCAAAGTCTTCAAAAATCCTCAAGTATCAATTAATATGTTTGAATAAATTCTTGTTTAAAGTGAATAGTGAGGAACACCTGGGTGGCTTGGTTGGTTGAGCCTCCGACTTTGGCTCAGGTCGTAATCTTGTGGTTCATGAGTTCAAGCCCCACATCGGGCTCATGGCTGTTGGTCCGGAGCCTGCTTCAGATCCTCTGTCCCTGCCCCCCTCTTCTCTGCTCCTCTCCCACTCAGGGTCTCTTTTTCTCTCTAAAAAATAAATAAATAAAATGAATATTGATAACCGGCACTCGCAGATCACTCAGGCACACCTAAAATTTTGTGAGGATCTGTGGGGTCGCCATAAGTCCGTGTGCTTTTAGAATGCATTTTTAAAGAATGAAGATCTTTTAAGGATTAGTAGACACTTGAAAACCAATATTTGTTTGGCTAAGTAAAATTTCTCAGAGATTTGTTCCTGGGTGCTGAAGAAGAATAGTGGCCTAGAACAGAGTAATTTAGTCAACTTGATGGACATCAAGAGGAAGGCATTTGGTAACTGGATGTCCTGACAGGACTGCTCATGACACATTGCAACAGCCTTCAGTGAAAGGAACAGGTTCATGAAGTATCTGTCTGTGGCCATCCAGAAGACTCTCGGAATTAGAGCCTGGAGGTGCAGTGGGTTTACGTCCCAGGCTAAGAGCTTTTGAGACGCTGTGAATAGTAACACAGTAACATTCTTAGGATAAAGCAACACTCCTTGAATCTTCATTGTGAACTTGAAGCTCACCAAAATCCTACCTGTTTGCCCATATACTGCTGGGCACAGACCTGGTATGGCCTTAAGACTTTGTAACAGATTTCAGCAAACACATTTTAAATGTTTTTTTTTTTTTTTTTTCTTCTCTGCTAGAACCTTAGGGTTACTCTTTTCCTATTGCTTTTCTATGAAAAACGAAAAGGTTGATTCTTATCTTTCACCAGGGAGCCTTTCGGGTATATAAATAATAGACATAGCCATGTGGGTTTGATTTATTGCTCAGACCATGGTAGAGTTCTGCATGGCCATTGGTGTTCAAGGTTTAAGTGTTGCATGTCTCCTAGTGGGACTATTATATTTTAAGTACAATTCCTGTAATTCTTTTTTTATTCTTCCCCCTATATTTAATCTCAGATTATACCATAAAGGTAACCAGCTGCGGAAATGGAAGAGTGCCCGACGTTTTAGGGAGTGGATAATCTGAAAAGGGCTGATAAGATCTTTTCAGTCTCAGCAGAGCAAGGCCAGAGGGCAGTTTGTGGTTTGCTTTATGCAAACCAGAGCGCTCTCCTCTCGTTTCGCACCAGAGTCAGGCCTGTTAAACTGAGGACACAGTGTTCTGAAACTAGAGAGCCTTTCTCTTTTCAGTTATTATGTGTGAGCAGGCCTATTCTGTTTAATTACAAAAACATGATGATGCCAGAAACCTGATAAACTATGGAGAGATTGAAAATCAGGTTTCGGGCATGTCTATTTCCTCTGATGCTTCCAGTTCCATTGGAGGAACTGGTATGGATAGGTTAATCTGGAAATGCCTCTAGGCAAATTCAGTCCTTTGTTTAGGACTCCAAGCACCAGGATCATTTTCCACCCATGGATTATTTGCGCAATACTTTTCCTGGGTAAGTTAGTTAATGAAAGTAAAGCCTCTAGAGAAACTACACTTATATCTTGCTTCTTTATTGATCCATTTAATATCTTTCCCCTTCTTTTTGGGGGGAACTTAATCCAGTGTATGGTGCTTTTGGTCTGTGGCTGCATGGCGAAAATAAATCTCAATTTGGGGGGAGGGGCAGCAAGTATCTGGAGATAGGAGTCCCTCTCCTGTCTCTGCTACCAATTAATTGTATCATTTTGAAGAGGCACCAAGCATTCTGCTTCCATTTCTCTATTTGCAAGAAGGATCCTTCGTGTGGCTACATGTCTAGGAAAGAGGGTAATGCATTACTTATGGAGGAGTAAATACACTCAGCTGTGTAGCTAACTCACTTGTTCCCACATTGGCCCCTTGTATTCCCTATTTCTCTACTCAATTCATTTGTTCATTTGTTCTACAGTTTTTTGTGGTCCAATTATGTACCAAGCCCTGAGTGAGGTACTGGAGACGAGACATTCCAGTTTTCATAGACTTTGCATTTTGTCAGGGAAGAGAGACAAATAAATGGGGCCACTAATAAAATGTTGGGTGCCTTTGCAGGAGAAGTATGACATACTTTAGGAGCACATGAAGGCTGTCTAATCCCGCTAAGATGGTTCAAGAAGTCCTAGAAACGAACATTTAGACAGAAACCTGAAAGGATAAGTGAGAGGCATGCAAAAAGCAGGGGACTTATCTCATGCTGAGGGCACAGATGGTGCCAAAATGTCAAGGTGAGAGGTCATTTTCAAGGAAACACACAAGAAATTCAAAAAGCATGGACAACAGCATATAGAAAAGACAGTGGCAAGTGATGAGGCTGATTGGCCATCACAGTGAGAAGGGCTTTGAAGCCTCGAATTGGGAGGGGGACATCATCAGTGCCAAGCTTTGAATGGTACCTCTGGCCGTGGTGAGGAAATGGGCTAGGGGAGTCAGGTATCTTTAGGGTGCTAAAGTATCCCTCACAATCTGAGAGCATAAACATCTTCCTCATCCCACATGAATCATTGGAAATGGATTCTTGGTCTAAATTTGCATCCTCTTTTCTGCAGGAGTGTATTATAGAAGCATTTTAATCTTTTCCATGGCACCAGTGAGAATGGATGCTCAAATGGGAAGCCCACGTCCATGGGCATACCTAGTTTTATGGATTAATTTGTGTGTTAGTCATCATTATGGTCATTGTGCTTACCATCATTATACCATGGTCCCGTGGACTGGACATATGGATAAGATAAGCTTTGGTGACACAGGAGCCGTATTAAGTTTGGTGATAGCCTCTCCCCCTTTTTCTCCTCATTGAAATATTAGTATCAGGACTCTGTTGCTGAGCACTGAGGTTGTAGACGCCCCCACGTCTTGCACCATTGGGAAGAGTTCGCCTGGTTTTCTTACCTTCTTTGCAAGCCAATTTATTTTCTTCTTTTTTTTTTTTTAACGTTTATTTATTTTTGAGACAGAGAGAGACAGAGCATGAACGGGGGAGGGTCAGAGAGAGGGAGACACAGAATCTGAAACAGGCTCCAGGCTCTGAGCCGTCAGCACAGAGCCTGACGCGGGGTCGAACCCACGGACAGTGAGATCGTGACCTGAGCCGAAGTCGGACGCTTAACCGACTGAGCCACCCAGGTGCCCCCCAATTTATTTTCTACTGTCTCATTCGTACCACTTGCTTTTGCCAGTTTTCATGTACAGTATATTGCTGATTCACTAGGTATCTGCTGCAATCTGGCTGGCTTTCTTTAAGCCTTAGCCCTGATCATATGATATTATTTCAATTGTTTGGATAATATGGGTAGGGCAACTCAAGGTCTCATTCTTGTCCATCCTCAGTAAACGAGGAAACAAAAAACTACAAGGTTGGAATAATGACTTTGAGGAAAGTGACCTTTCTCCCTCTTCCCCTGCCATTCTTATTTTTGTCAATATCAGTCTTCTTTGTGAGCTCTGACGTCCCATTTTCCAGAAACAGAAGTGGAGGAAACATGGAACGGGCATGTGACCATTGGCAAACAATAGAAATAGGACAGATTTAATGAGAAGTTCTCACAAAAAAACTTTCTCTGAACCCTTTAAGAACTTAGCATAAATGAACTTGGTTACACACAATACGAGTCTTTTTTAAGAAATGCACTTGCTTCAACAACAACAAAAATTATAACATAAAGCTATGTGAAATAGAAATTATAGTCTTGACTCTTGATTGCTTCATTTAGTTTATTAGCCTCAATAACTTTATACACAAGTATGTAGCTTCATAACTTTTTATGTCTATCTATCATCTATCTATCTATCTATCTATCACGTTATATACAAATGACTGATAAAATACTGAGGTTCAAAATAAAGAAGTTAGGAGAATTTCACATATTGCAAAAGGCTTCATTCATCAATTTACAAAGTACTGGACTGAGGGTTTTTTTAAATAAAAGGGCACTTTTAAGACATTTAAAATATTTAATACATTTTATGTAACTATTTTATACATATAGGCTCTTAGATTTAGTGGGAAACCTCAAGATTATTTAGTACAACCTCAACAAATGAATGAGTGCTCTCCACAACATTTGTAATAAGGGGTTGTTTCATTTGCTCTGTATTTCTATTGATGCGAAATGGACAATCTCCTTTGAAAGCCGGACATATTTTCAGGCAAAACTTCCTTTCTATGATTTTCACCTGCTTAGTTTTTGTTCTGCCCTTAAAGGGTCTCAATGAATTCTTCTAACCTCTGTCCCACCTGACAATACTTCAGATATTTAGAAATGACTATTGTATTTCCACTGGTTTTCCATCTCCTATTAATATCCTCAAAATTGTCAACTGTTAACATTTGTTGGTTAAAGACCTATTGAATTCAGACACCCAGACCTGAACACGATGCCCCCAAGGTGGTCAGAACAGGACAGTGGAGATTCAAGAGTCACCTTCTTTGGCCTTGAAATAACAAGAAAGGAAAGAAAGAAAGAAAGAAAGAAAGAAAGAAAGAAAGAAGGAAAGAAAGAAAGAAAGATGGAAAGAAGTTTCTTTCATCTTTTCGGACTACTTTGCAAAGAAGATATCCATTGGATTAACAACTGTCTTTATACTTGTGGTTTTGTGCTTTCCCATTCTATTTTTTTTTTTTTTAAACTAGACCTTTTTTTTTTCAATTTTTTTTTTCAACGTTTTTTATTTATTTTTGGGACAGAGAGAGACAGAGCATGAACGGGGGAGGGGCAGACAGAGAGGGAGACACAGAATATGAAACAGGCTCCAGGCTCCGAGCCATCAGCCCAGAGCCTGACGCGGGGCTCGAACTCGGACCACGAGATCGTGACCTGGCTGAAGTCGGACGCTTAACCGACTGCGCCACCCAGGCGCCCCTCCCATTCTATTTTTGACTCAAATTTGCATTAAAAAAGTCTGTGATGAAAACATAGACAAAGGAAAAGGAAATAAGAGATAAGATCAGTTTTCTTCTTGGAAAAAATTATAAATCAGTGCTCAAATTAAAGAGCTTCTTATAGGAGATTTGCTTTTTAGGTTACTAAATGGAAAACAGGAACATGTAAAATGTTCCTCACGACATAAGAATTTTATAAATGGGGGCTCCTGGCTGACTCAATCCTTACAGCATGAGACTCTTGATCATGGGGTTGTGAGTTCAAGCCCCACGTTGGGGGTAAAATTTACTTAAAGTATAAAATTAAATTAAAAAAATAATTTCATAATTGTTTTAACCTACAATTTTGCTATTTCATTTCTGAACATTTTTTTATTACTATTTAAATTTAATGTATAGAAAGTCAGTCTCTTAAATTCCCCCCCCCCAAGCACAGCTGAATTCATTTCTATAGTTAAGATATATTTTTAAAATCTGAGTTGTAGTATTTCTTTATATATAAACATTTATATCTATAAATATATATGTTTGTTTGTTTGTTTAGACAGAGCATGAGCAGGGGAGGGTCAGAGAGAGAGGGAGAGATAGAATCCCAAGCAGGGATGCTGGGGCTCGATCTCACAACCAACCGTGAGATCACCACTGTGAGATCATGACCTGAGCCCAGATCAGGAGTTAGACACTTAACTGACTAAGCCACCCAGGGACTCCTGAGTTGTAATATTTCTAAGGCAGGAAACTTGCCTTACTAACTTTGGATGCAGTGATAAATCTTGCTGTTCTCAAATTCACACCTGAATATTTTTTTTCTTCAGTTGTCTTTCCCATTTCTTTACCCATTCTCTTTCTGGGCATTCACTCACCCTCAGGAGTTATCACCCTCTTGCCTAATTGTTTTAAATTACAGTCTAGTAGATACAGCACAGATGAAATCTTCTCTGTTGAGAATGCAATGCCCCACTCTCCTGGTTTATACCTACCTTCTGTGCAGAGAAGGAAAAGAAGAGGTATTACCTGGGGGGGAAATATAATAGGTAGATTTCTTCATGGTGGAAAAATAAGTGTGCAAAGAATGTTTACATGGATTGGATAAATTGGCAAGAAAATTACTCTATTAAGTCTTACATATTTGGGGGGCTTCATATACACAATACAGAAAATACAGAAAAATAACTATACACAGATTTGCATTAATTAAAAATAGAAAACAACCCCAACATTATCTTTTAAATGACAAATCAGTAAGAGAGTGTCCTTTCACAAATATTTCCATTTTGCCCATTCGTTTTGTATTTCCACGAAGCTTCTGATAGACTGTGCATTTAACCACAAATAACACTGCTTCCAGCACAAAGGAACTTTGTATTAGTTTTATGAGTTTGAAAGCAGCTTCTTGTCTCTTTTTTAAGCCCCAATCTTTCTTTTCCACGTTTGAACAACTTTCTAACAGAAAGAATAAAGAATTTATCTATTCTTTGTGCTTACTCAGATTTTGGAGCGATGTAATTTCATACATTTTATAGTTTAATAAAAATTAATAAAATGTATTTACATCTAAGCTTAAGAAGTTGTTGGAAGAGTGTAAAAGTTATCTTTTTATACATCAAAACATTAAAAACATGGATTCCATATCAACATCATGTACCTCTAATATGATAGACTGAGAAGGACACATCAATTCCATGACATTCTTGCCAAAAGTATATAATATTAATGTGATCATAGGAAAACATTAGATAAACCCAAACTGTGGGATATGAGACCAGGATTCATTCTGCAAAATACACTATGAGTACTCTTCAGAAGACTATATGTTAAGGGCATAGAACACAAAGAAAGATTGAGAGACTGTTGGACATGAGAAGAGACTAAGGAGACGTGACCACTACATGTATCATAGGATTCTGGACAGAAAAAGGACAATAATAGTAGAAATAGTGAAATCTGAATAAAGACTGTGATTTAGTGAATAGTGTTGTACTGATGTTATTTTCTTAGTTTTGATCACTTAAATTTTTTTTAATGTTTTATTTTTTTAATGAAAGAGACAGATTACGAGTTGGGGAAGGGCAGAGAGAAAGGGAGACACGGAATCTGAAGCAGGCTCCAGGCTTCAAGCTATCAAGCACAGAGACTGACACGGGGCTTGAACCCACGAACAGTGAGATCATGACCTGAGCCAAAGTTGGATGCTTAACCAACTGAGCCACCCAGGCGTCCCAGTTTTGATCACTTTTTAATGGTTATGCAGTATGTTAACATCAGGAAAAGCTAGATGAAGAGTATATGAGAATTCTCCATGCTACTTTTTCAATTTTTCTATGACTCTGAATTTATGTTAAGATAAAATTTTAAAACATCTTACACTTTTCTGAATGTTCTATAGAGGCATGCTCATACACATTTATATTTCTCCTTATTTGAGGATTGGCTTTATTTCATATAATAGATGGTGACATAGAATTCTTAACTTAGATCTGAAAGGGGGCTGATGATCAGGCAATTTGATCTCATTTTATAGAGTAGGAAGATAGAGAGCCAGGGAAATTGGTGACTGTCAGTGTGCGTGCGTGTGCGTGTGCGTGTGTGTGAGTGTGTGTGTGTGTTTCCACATCATTCTGACTCCAGACTGAGGAGGGCTATTAGCAGAATTTATGATTTAATTACTTTAGACATTTTTTAATTACAAAGAATAACTTAAATAATTTAAGACCTGCTTTGCACCTATGATCTATTCAGAGCCTGGTTTTTGTTTTTGCTTTTATCCATAAAAGTGTTTGCTGGCTTTGCAGTACTAAATGAAATTTAGAACTGATGATCTACAAACATATTTATCAAAAGCAAATATTATTTTATTTATTAGTGTTCTCTGACAGCATATAATTCAGTACAATCTATTGAGTGAAATAGATTGGTTCTTGTCTATTGATTGTTTCTTTGAATTATCTGAAGGTAATTTATTAACAAAAGGCTATCTCCGCTATTACTTCCAACACATCTGTTTATTCACATATTTCTCCTTTCTTAGTAAAAATGAAACAGTTGAAGCAGTTTTTCAAGGTTTTCCAGAAATTTTACTTATTTCTTTGCATATATGACTGTGTATGTCTGTGTTTTTCTTCTCCAAAGTATAAGGCCTTTGTCTTTTTTATAGAAATTAACACAAAAAATTAAAAATCCTAGGTGTTTCTAATGTAGATCTGAGCCAGTTACTAGGTTGCTAAATAGCACAAGTACTTGATTTAGAGCAGTTTTATATTATATTTAAATAGTTATCCATGATTTGTATTTTTTTTTATTTTTCAATTTTTTAAATATTTATTTATTTGGAGGGACACAGAGAGAGAGAGAGAGAACACATGAGCAGGGGAGGGGCAGAGAGAGAGAGGGAGAGAGAAAGAATTCTAAGTAGTCCCCGTACTGTCAGCGCAGAGCCTGATGTGGGTTCAAACTCACAAACCATGATCAAGAGCCGAACAGTTAACTGAACCACCCAGGCCGCCCAGTTATCCATGACTTTCAAAATGTGCTGTCCTCTTAATATTAGTAGCCACGTGCCTGGGGTCTTGAACTGAAGTGTGGAAGAGGCAGTGGCTCTTTACCAGTCACATTAATATAATACAATGACAGCGTTCCTCTTCTTTAGCCTTACTTATTATTTTCACTGAAATATTATTAGATATGAAAGAAGACATCTGTGGATGAGTTAGACCTCTTTTTCCTATCAAAGGAAGCTTTCACATGCAATGCTGACTGTAGTTCTAGGCTGTCACCCTGTGGAGGCTGCCTGACGTCTGATGACCAGAGGTACTGTATTGTAGAAACTGAAATGGAATCTCACTACATTACGTGGTCAAGGAGAAGGTTTCACCTTAAAATAGTGCTCAAAAGAGAATCAACTCTTTTGAGAGGTTGATAAGCCTCTAGCCGGGCCAAGAAAGAGAGATGACACAAATTATTAAATTATTAATATCAGAAATGTAGGAGGGGACAACACTATAGATCCCATGGACATTACAAGGATATTAAGAGAATACAGTGAACAGCTCTATGCCCCTAAATTTGATAACATGGATGAAATGGACCAATCCCTTAAGAGACACAATCTGCCAAAACTCAGACAAGAAGAAATAGACAATCTAAATTGGCCTGTATCTTTCAGAAAATTAAATCAATAACTAATAGCATTCCAAAAAAGAATGCAAAAGGCACAGATGTGTTCACTGGTAAATTCTACTAAACATTTAAGGAGTAAATTATATCAATTCTTTACAATCTGTTTCAGAAGTAGAAGCAGAGAGAATGCTTTCTAACTCATTTCATGGGGCCGTTATTACCCTAATATCAAAACCAGAAAAACATAATACAAGAAAAGAAATTTTACAAATCAATGACTCTCATGAAGGTAGAAGCAAAAATCCTCAACAAAATGTTAGTAAATTGTCTAGAACAATGCATAAAAATAATTATATACTGTGATCAAGTGGGATTTATCTCAGATATGAGAATTTGCTTCAACAATTGAAAATTAATTATTGTAATTCCATCTGAGGCTAAAGAAGAAAAATCAGATTATATTAATAGCTGCAGCAAAAACATTAGACAAAATCCAACACCTATTCATGACAAAACACTCAGCAAAATGGAAACAAAGGGGGTCTTCCTCAATGTGATAAAGAACATCTACAAAAAAATTTGCCAGTAATATCACACTTAATGTGGGAAACCAGAAACTTTCCAGTTAAGATCAGAAACAAGACACATATATCTCCTCTCACTACTCCTCCTTTTCAACGTAGCGGTGGAAGTCCTAGCTAATTGAATAAGCTTAAAAAAAGAAATAAGAGGTATACAGATTGAGGAGGAAGAAATAAAATTGTCTTCATCTGCAAATGACATAATTATCTATGTAGAAAAATCCAAAAGAATCAACAACAAAAGTCTCTTGGAACTAATAAGTGATTATAGCAATGTTACAGAATACAAGGTTAATATATAAAAGTCAATCATTTTCCTATATACAAGCAATGAATAGGTGGAATGTGAAATTAAAAACACAATTCCTTTTACGTTAGCTCCCCCAAAATCAAATACTTAGAATAAATTTACCAAAATATGTACAAGATTTGTATGAGGAACACTACAACACTCTGATAAAATAAATCAAAGCAGAACTAAGTAAATGAAGAGACATTCCATGTTCAAGGACAGGAAGACTGAATGTTGTCAAGGTGTCAGTTCTTTCCAACTTGTTCTGTAGATTCATCACAGTCCCAATTAAAGTCTCATCAAGTTATTTTGTGAATATCAACAAACTGATTCTAAAGTTTGTATGAAAAGGCAAGTCAGCACAATATTAAATAAGAACAAGTTGGAGGACAGACGCTACCCAGCTTCAATATTGACTATAAAACTATAGTAATTAAGACAATGTGATATTGGTGAAAGAAGAGACCAAAAGATCAATGGAATGGAACAGAGAGCCCAGAAATAAACTTACAAAAATATAGTCAACCAATCTTTGAAAAAGGAGTAAAGTCAATAAAATAGTGTTTTTAACAAATGGTGCAGGAACAACTATACCTCCATGTACAAAAAAAAATAAATTTAGATACAGACCTGATAGATGCCATTACACATTTGTCAAAACCCACAGAATATATGACTCCAAAAATGAACCTTAATGTAAAGTATGGACTTTGGGTAATAATGATGTTAACATAGGCTTACTGATTGTAACGAATGTGCCGTTTTGGTGTGGAATATTGATAATGGGGCAAATTTTGCATATGTGGGAGCAGACAATATATGAGAACTCTGTGCTTTCTTCTCAATTTTCCTGGGAATCTGAAACTTATCTGAAAATGACATCTATTCATAAGGAAAAAGGGAAAGGAATGGACTACTGATAATTCAACAACTTGGGTGGATCTCAAGGAAGTTTTGCTGAGTGGAAAAGGCATATAAAGTCATATAAGTTAATATACACACAGGATTCCATTTATATAGCATTATGTAACATTCTGGAAATGATAAAATTATAGGTATAGATATTTGCAATTGTCCAGGTTTAGAGATATTGGGGGACAGGGATTGGGTGTAGCTATAAAGTCATAGAGGGGCATCTCTGTGGTGATGGGACAGTTCTGTCTCTTGATTGCATGATAGTTATAGGAGTGGTATAGAACATACACACACACACATATTGTACCAATGTCAATTTTGGGGGTTTAATATTGTACTAGACTGGGGCATGGTTAATTCAGTCGATTGAGTGTCAGACTCTTAGGTCAGCTCAGGTCGTGATTCCAGGGTTGTAGGACGGATCAATCCTATGTCGATTTCACATTGAGCCTGGGGCCTGCTTAAGATTCTCTCTCTCTCTCTCTCTCTCTCTCTCTTTCTCTCTCAAATTAAAAAAAAATAGTACTGTAGTATACTTATGTAAGGTTTGTTACTATTGGCAAAAATTGGGTAAAATTGTCCATGGAACCTCTCTGTATTATTTTGCAACTTGGTTGAACCTGTAATCTATTCAAAGTAAAAAGTTTAAAAACAAACCAAAATAGGGGCGCCTGGGAGGATCAGTCAGTTAAGCGTCTGACTTCCACTCAGGTCATGATCTCACAGTTCATGGGTTCAAGCCCCGCGTCAGGCTCTGTGCTACCAGCTGGGAGCCTGGAGCCTGCTTCAGATTCTGTGTCTCCCTCTTTCCTCTTCCCCTCCCCTGCTCATATTCTATCTCTTTCTGTCTCTCTCTCTCTCTCAAAAATAAATAATAAAGATTTAAAAAAAATAAAAAAAACCAAAATAAACAAAAAGGATGTTCTAGCTCTTAACTGGAAGTGACTTGGAGAAGTTTGAGGAGCCCTGTGGGACACTCAAGAGGGGTGTTTTTAAGAGAATGTCCTACATCTTCTATGAATTTAAAAGGCTTCCATGTTTGTGTTCATCCTTTCTTCTCCTTGAAGAGGCAAAATTTTTCTCTCATTTTTCAGAGAGAGGAAGATTCATCTTATTGGACAGTATGATTAAACTTCAGCAGGTGAATTGTTTTCTGGTGAGGATTCCCAGAATGGCACAAATCCAGCTTTACATTAAACATTTGAAGAAGGAAAAAAAAAATTAAATTGTGGCACCCATTACTCAGAAAGTGAAGCAAAGTGAAGGTGTCTTAAAAACATAATTACTAACTAAACAAAGAAAAGCTAGAGCAATGCTCGAAGAATTCATGTTAGAAGTAGTGGATAATCCCGTAATTGCCACTTCTCAGAAAAGTTCTGTGCAAATGTGGAAGAAAGCCATGATTTAAATCATGGAACATTACACATCAAAGCTGTTTCTGTCAAGGATGTTTTAGCTGCTTTAAACATATTTAAAAAAAAAGAAAAAAGAAAAAGACAAGACTTAGGTCCAATATTTCAGATGAAGCTAAAGGAAGGGAAGGAAAAGAAACTTTCTTTGTATTTCCAAGGGCATTCTTTTCCAAGAAAAAAATGTAGTCCTTTGTGGGAAGTTAAGATGTAAAAGCAACATTTCCTTGCTGGGAGCTTACTGCATTGCATCTGTCTCTTCTCCATTTCCCTATTCCCAGTATGGGGCCTTTCAAGGGGATTTGGCACACTCTGGATTTGCCAGAGACAGGCAGGAAAAGTGTAAATATGATGATGCCACTGGCCTCCTTAACGCTCTGCAAATGACTTCATAGATTTTTAACTTTTCAAGTCTCTTGATGTGAAATAGAATCCCCTGTCAAAATACCTCCTCCTAGACTACGGATGCTGGCGAGGAGGTGGAGAAACGGGAACCCTCTTGTACTGTTGGTGGGAATGCAAACTGGTGCAGCCGCTCTGGAAAACAGTGTGGAGGTTCCTCAAAAAATTAAAAATAGATATGGGGCGCCTGGGTGGCGCGCAGTCGGTTAAGCGTCCGACTTCAGCCAGGTCACGATCTCGTGGTCCGTGAGTTCGAGCCCCGCGTCAGGCTCTGGGCTGATGGCCCGGAGCCTGGAGACTGTTTCCGATTCTGTGTCTCCCTCTCTCTCTGCCCCTCCCCCGTTCATGCTCTGTCTCTCTCTGTCCCAAAAATAAAAATAAAAAACGTTGAAAAAAAAAATTAAAAAAAAAAATAGATCTACCCTATGACCCAGGAATAGCATTGCTAGGAATTTACCCAAGGGATACAGGAGTGCTGATGCATAGGTGCACTTGTACCCCAATGTTTATAGCAGCACTTTCAACAATAGCCAAATTATGGAAAGAGCCTAAATGTCCATCAACTGATGAATGGATACAGAAGTTGTGGTTTATATACACAATGGAATACTACTTGGCAATGAGAAAGAATGAAATCTGGCCATTTGCAGCAATGTGGATGCAACTGGAAGATATTATGCTGAGTGAAATAAGTCAGGCAGAGAAAGACAGATACCACATATTTTCACTCATATGTGGATCCTGAGAAACTTAATAGAAGACCGTGGGGGAGGAGAAGGGGGAAAAAAAGTTACATAGAAGGAGGGAGGCAAACCATAAGAGACTCTTAAGTACTGAGAACAAACTGAGGGTTGATGGGGGGGGGGGGGAAACTGGGTGATGGGCATTGAGGAGAGCACTTGTTGGGATGAGCACTGGGTGTTGTATGGAAACCTATTTGACAATAAATATTTTTAAAAATATCCAAATACCTTTTTCAGTGTGTAATTGTGCTTTATTGGGGGAAAACAAATAAAAAAAATACCTCCTCCTATTTCCCACCTCTACGTCTTTCAAACTTGGTTCTCTGGTAATTGTGATTTCAGCTGTCTCTCTTTAAGATGCCATGTTGTTTCACACTGCGAGGCATTGGGCTTGCTTTGCCCTCTTTCTACATGCTGTCCCTCCCTCAAGGCACACAGGCACTCCTCATTCTCTTGTCTGTCTGTGCTGCTGTAACTGAATACCATAGGCTGGATGGCTTATGAACAACAGAAATTAATTTCTCATAGTTCTGATGGCTGGGAAGTCCAACATCAAGGTGCCAACACATTCAGTGTCTGGTGAGAGCCCGCTTCCTGGTTCATAGATGGCTCTCTTCTCCCTGTGTCTTCACATGGCATAAAGGGATGGGGGAGCTCTCTAGGGTCCTTTTATAAGGCCCCAATCTCATTTGTGAGGGATCCACCCTCATGAACTAAACACCTCTCAAAGCGCCCACCTCCTAATACCACCACATGGGGCCTTAGAATTTAACATATGAATTTAGGTAATAAGTCTAACTGTGGTACCAGGCTAACTTTTAAGGCTAACTTTTACTGGTACCTTACACCTGCGTGAGCCACCCCCAAGCCCTTGTGGGGGGGACCGATGTTCCCAGCATCTCTCTATCAAAGCCCTTACAAGAAGGAACAAGAATTACCTATTGACTCATCAACCACCCCTTTAGACTGAGACCCCCTAAGAGAGGAAGGCCACATTATCCACACTTCTCAAAAAGTCAGCACACAGCATAAACTTAGTGAATAAAATGAAGTTAATCTTTCCAGTGATAGTACCGCCTTTCTTATGCTTTATTGACTCAAGAAGCAGAGTCTGTTGGACCCCAGTACATTTTGGAAACTGATTAATTTGTAATATATTTCTATTTTAGAGTTCCCCATGAAACTCTTTGATGTTACTTGTATGATCTCTGTGATGCTCTTTTAAGCAGTAATTAGACTTTACAACAAATATACATGAAGTCTATTGTCATAGCATACTTTCAATTTTTCTGTTGAGAATATAGGTTTTGGGTCATCAAGGCATCTCTGGTGTTTGTAAATACCCTTAGGTTGTCCACAGGATTTTGGGGTAGGTGCATTTTGGGGGAGAGAGAATCTATACTTTTCTGGAGATATCCCAAGTCGTCTGGAAAGAAGAAAAGGAAAAGAAGGAAGAAGTTACCATACAGGGAATTCTGGAACAAAAGGAGACAGGTGTTCAGAAAGAGTAAAATGATACACAAAAAGAAAGTGAATAGGGCCATGGACAAATCCCATTCGATCAAACTTTGTCCAAATTTTGACGTAGTATGATGTTTAGTCCCTCTTTGGGGGATTATTTAAGTGTGAGTATAAATAGAGTCTCTTTTCCCTGCCAGAGTGAGAAAAAACAATAGAGGGTTTAAAAGGATATGGCACTCAGAGCTCAGTGTCTGGGTAATACTTATCTTTCTAAGTCACAATATCCAACAGATATCAATAAAGTGAGAGGCATATGCTATTTATGACATAACTTGCTTTTGGTCAAATGGATGTAAAATATTTAGTACCTGAGAACAATTCTCTCCGGAAAAGATATTTCATGAACAAGAAACTCAAATTAAAACATCGAAAGCCAAGTTTCCTTTGGAAATGTCCGTGACCAAGATAAGAATAAAATTCTATGTCATTCCAGTGACTGGAACAGGGGACTCCCTGAGCACATCCAAGTGTGACCTGTGCAGACATTTATTTGTTTCTAGGCGACCTCCTCAGATATGACAGTTTCTATAGCTGTGGAGGAACCAGCCACAGGATTTCAAGTTCCAGAGAAAAGAGGAGAAGTGAAAAAAGAGAATCTCAGGGTCTACCTTCATTAAACTCAATTAATTACAAAACAAACTGAAACTTAAATGAACTGGAAATTTTAACTCACCATCGGGGGGTGGGGGGCGGGGGTGGGGATCAAATCAACAGATTTCCAAAATTCTACTTTAAAGAAGGAAAAGTACAGCATTTATAAATAAAAACCAAGACATTTATTCAACCCAAAACTTCACTGTCTGGCAGCTTCGAGGATGTTCACCAGGCTGCTGTTAGGTTGAATGCAGGTTGAAGACTTTTGACTAGAGGATTTAATTTACTAGATTCACATATGTGTCAGTCACTCGAGTAAGGAGGCCATGTAGAAGTATTTTTAGCAAACATTCCTAGAGTGAGCACCTTAATTTGTTGTCTTATAAAGGTTCAAGAACAACGGGGCATGCTTGCAAACATTCCAATTTTACATGCATTTTTAATACAATATGTCTCATAAAAACCTTACTGAGTGGTTACGTTTTGTTAGTAATGGTCCTTCATCTCAAATCCCTGGGGGGTTCTTTATTCTGGGAAAAGAGTATATAGGCACAACCCCCCCCCTCCCCCCCCGAGTACTATTTAGGAGGAATGACTGCGTGATCATCTACTCCCGTGTCAGTTCAAGTTAAAATATTTTATAACACTGTCAAAATTTGGTCAATAGCAAATAACTTATTGTCATAGTCTATTGCAATAACAAGTAAGTATTTGTCAATAACAATGCAAAGGATAGCTTATCCATCCTGGGTTTCCGTGTGGGCGATGCTGAATCAAATGTCTACAAAAAGAAGAGAGGAGGATATTCTAAGATTAAATCTGCTTATGGAAGGCATTTGATATCTCAGGCAATGGGAAGATGCATGCTCTTAAATAACGGAGAAAGAGATCTTTGAAGAATGAAGAAAAATAAGTATTGGAGTGAAGATTTTCTCAAATGGAGCAAAGGAGATTTTTTTAAAAGAGTCCCAAGTTGGAAGTGTATTTGAAATATGTATGGAATGTTTTTCACAAGAGTCTGTACATACAGACTCTTACAGTGAGGTTATTTTTCTGATGCAAACTTTAATGAAAATGACAATGGTTTCGAGGTCACAGTTGCTGGGGATAGAGGAACAGTTTACAGAATCGGAACCTCTTATTTTGATGACCATTGCTTTCTTCACCTTGTGATGGTCTGCGGAAGAAAATTTCTGTACCCAAGCCATTGCCGGGACTCTGAGAAAAGGAGAGGCTATTTGCATGCCCTAGATGTCAAATTCATTTTACAGGACTAGCTTCTGCGACTTGATAAAGCACTAAGGCACCGATTCCCTGAAGCATGGTCAGATCATAAAGTCTGAGCGTTGGAATAGAATTTGAGATCATCTAATCTCACACCTCTCCTTAAAATAATACTCCGGACTTCAACCTCTGTGCTGGAACAGCAAGTATTGTCCAGGAACAGGACTGTCTCTTCTTTCTGGGGCAGAATTTTCATCTATGCTATTGCTCAGTGTTGAAAAGATGTTCCTTCCATTGGTATTGCTTCTGACCATAATTACATCTGTCTACTTTCCTCTATCACAGCCTTTTAAGATAGCTACAAACCCCCCTCCAAATTTCCTCCTATTTCTCTTGTGTGGTTTCCAGACATTTTCTCATCTTGGTGATCCTCTTCTGAACATAATTAAGTTTTCTAGCTCTTTATAGATAAAGAGCTAATGTATTTTGACCATTGATAACCAAGGATCCTCACCTTTATCTATCCAAGCACTGTAAGTTCAGCATAAGTTTGTCTATCTTATTGTTAGTTATATATGACATAGATTTATGGGGCACTAATGATGTGACCTCTAGAAAGAGTGAGCCATGTCTCTATTTTTTTTTAATTGAGACAGTGGACACATTATCATTATAGAAATTCTAGAATGTAGACACAGGCACAAGCCCCAGTAGGAGAAGTGGAACACATGGGGTAAAGTTGAACCCAAGGACCATGCAGAGCCATTGCAGAAGAAATGGAATGCTGTCTCAGGGGCTGGCTAGAAGAAAACTTTATTTCATAACAACAACCACTGCTATTTTTAAATGTGGTTCCCCTACCTGATTGCTTTTAAATCCTTATCACAATCCTGAGAAGTAGATATCATTACCTGTATTTAACAAATAAGGAAACTTAATCCCAGAGTAGTCATATCCATAGACAAGGTTACACAGTGAGTCAATGATGAAACTGGACCCCAGGCAGGTCAACCTGATTCTGGACCACTTAATTATAATCAAAATGTACCAAGCCCCGTAGATATGACTCCCTCATCTTGGGATTAACCAAGGAGTCTGGGGGTCTTCCCCGAGTGTACAGACAGAGTTTAGTGGCCCAGAGCTGGTTAAAAGGACAGAATGTAAGGCATTGGGACTGGTGGAGCCTTAAGTTTACTATTGACCTGCAGGCAATTTACTGCCATGCTAGTCAAAGTGACATCACTGGATTGAGAGCGACATAAGATGCCTTGTATCTGACAAGCCACAGATCACCCTTTGCTTCTTATCTCCTAAAGAAGCTAGGCATTAAACATGGATTGAAAACAAATTGTGTTAAAGGACAGTCTCTCCTCCTTCCATGCAAAAGGAAAGACCAAATCTTTGGAATTAGAAATATAAAGATTTTGGGAACTCCTGGGTGGCTCAGTTGGTTAAGCGTCAGATTCTTGATTTCGGCTCTGGTCATGATCTTGTGGTTTGTGAGACTGAGTGCCATTTTGGTCTCTGTGCTGACAGCGTCGAGCCTGCTTGGGATTCTCTCTCTCCCTCCCTTTCTGGCCCTCCCCCCATGAGCACTCTCATCTATCTCAAAAATAAATAAATAAACATTTAAACAAAGAAACACAAAGACTTTAAAGTAGACATCTGAAAACTGGAGACTCATCCCGTTTTAGGAACAACAGTTAGAGTTATTTTTCAAGCCAGCAGATATTATGTGCCTTCCACTGTCTTAAGTGCTTTTCATGAATTAATGTATTTCATGCTTATGATAACTTAATGGACTGGGCACTATTATTCTCCTCACTCAAAGTATGGGTAAACTGAGGCACGGGTAGGTTTAGGCAGCTTGTCCATGTTACATAGTTAGGAAATCACAGAGCTGACCTTTGGACCCAGGTGTCTCTAGAACTCCCATTTTCTTTGTCCCTACATTATAGAGTCCTTCTATTTGGCATGGTAATACTTTCTTGATCTCTTTCTGGATAACTCCTTGGAAAAATGCTCCTATGAGACATCAGGATAAGCCCCCACCTAACTTTGGGGAACTGAACCTTACCTTATCACCAGGGAACACTTTGGTTTAGGGCTCAGAGTTTTAAATTTTGAATATTATTAAGTGATTCCCTTCCTGTTTTTTGTTTGTTTGTTTGTTTGTTTGTTTGTTTTTGTTTTCTTTTTTTTTTTTTGCTTCACAGAGAGTTTCTTTTTGGAGAAATAACTGATACCCAAATGGCCTTGCCTATGTCTCTAAGAAGTCTGTTCTACGGTAGTCACCAATACCATGGCTATTTTAGGATATTTTTTCCCCTATAACTTATTTAGTTTTCTTAACGTCACCTTCATTTCCACCTTTCTCAAATTTCATTGACTTCAATTTCTATTAAAAAAAAATCTTCCCCTGAAAAGTGATTCCTCTCTTTTTACAGATTTTTCATTATTTGAAGAGGACTTTAAAGAATTATTGTAATGATAATAATAACAATAAAACAACAACAACAACTTGCAGAGGCAACGAGTGGGTAAGGAGCTATCACTTCGGTCCATTTGCTATTTTCTTTCTTCCTTCTTCGCCTGGGCCTATGTTTATTGAACTCCATAGAATGTCAAGACAGCATTTGTAAAGGGGGATTTATTTAACTGTGGGTGTGTTGTACAAATGCAATAATGTGGCCCAACTCTTGTTTAATTTTGAAGGCTTTCTCCTAGACAACATTGCTCATAATGGACGGTTCAAGCCAAATTATCCATTATTGTTCCCAAAGTTTACAATTAAACTATCGATCAAAACTGGCAGTGATTCCTCCAACAGCCTGAGCATAGAAGCTGCTGAATTGAATCAGAACCTGAGCGTGTGGAGCCAGAAGAAGGTGGTGCAGACCCACAGATAACAGACTGACAGACAGACATGCCATCCACCAATCACCCTGGGATCCAGCCCTTGGTAATTTTCCTTGAGCCAAGAAACAGGCTGCAGCCACGAGTACGCAGTGTGCGTGTATGGTTTTAATAGCCTGAGGTCCCCGCAATTTGTGACCCCTATCCCTGGCTGTAAAAATTGGAGTTTAACAGGTTCGGCTCCATAGGGAACCAACCTCAGCTTTTAGGCTCCTTCAGACACTGCAGAATGCATCTTTTCTGGGGACTTCTACAATAAAATGACTGTTATTTATCATTACAAACCTCTTTATCATTTAGTCAATAAAAGGCCTCTCTCTCTCACTTTTTTTCCTGTGGCGTGCTCAGAGTCAGAAATCGGTATTAGTCTCTCCTGGCCTGAAGGCAGGAGATGTCAAAAGCTAAATCATGATCTACCCTGGCTTCCTGGCTAAATTGTGTATGAAGGCCTGAGGCAAAAAGGTGCACGTGCTCATTATTTGAAACCGAGATTTTCCCCCCTTTCTTTCAGTTTTTCTTTCTTTTTCTCTTTCTTCTTTTTACATATTGAGACATGTAATAAATACATGTATGACTCAGAAGACATCGGACATGAAACAAGGCGACAAGAACTTAACGTGTAGCCCTCATATATTTTCTGATCAGGAAATAAAACAGTGGATTGTCACTTAAACAAACAAACAAACAAACAAAATAACAGTGGGTTTCACCTCTTGAACTTTTTGATCCGTGTAGGGGAGAGAGGGTGTTGTTTATGATTCAGTATCAGTAATGGGTGGCTTCAAAATGGAGAACAGAACTCAAGAAAGGCAGATTTTTAGTTCAGCATTATTAGCGTCATTTTTATGTGCACGGAGAAGCGGATGCAGACTTCCTGGGATGGACAGGTGAGAAGGATCTGTTCCTTTGCAAACAGGTTTTGCCTCCAGGATTCCCTTACTTCCTACAGCACTTCTGCGGTGACCATGTGGTGTGAGAAGCCAGGATCCCAAAAAGTCAGCCGGCATGCATCTGGGGTACTTCTTGCAAAATCAGATATCTTGAGTGTGGTCTGAACATCACACTTTAACATCAAGTACAGTGTGGTGGCCTTCAATCTCCCTTTCATTAAATTGCTGTGGGTATGTGCTTTCTCCTGATATTTGCATGTTCCAGATAAAGACAACAGTCCGCAGGGGTATGAGTATGTTTGTTTCTTCATTGTCTTATTTACTCAATGAGCATAATCCGAGCTCATCCTATGTGGCAGATACTATGCCCATGTTGGGAATACAGCTGTGAACAAATAAGGGTTATGGGGTACATTGAGATGGACCCAGGAAAAGCTCTTAATGATTACAGTTATATAGATTCATGCCCAATTATTTCATTTCTAATAGGTCAATTTGCAAGTGAAGAAATAAAATCTCATGGTATCTCTGATGCTAAAAACTTGATATTTTTCCCTAACTCCTGGAAGATATAACCTGTGGAAATATAGAAGCTGATATCTTTAGAGCTGAAAATACTTTAGAGAGAATCTTGTTCAATAACTCCTATTTTATAGGGGAAGAAAATAGGAACTAAGAAGCTTAAACGACAAACAAAAATCTTACAAACATTCAACTGGTAAGTGCAGCATAGGAGCTGAAACTTGGATTCCTGTCAGTAGGTCTTTTATGATCTCTTCCGTTTTATGCTTTTCATATGGCATTTAGTGGTGATGCATTCAAAGTTTGCTTGACAATGGGAAAAAAAAAAGACAGAGGGGGAAATGTTGTCTCAGTGGTATCACATAGTTGGATATAATATCATCATTTGCTCATCTGAGTTATTAAAGATAAGCAAGAATGTACGTAGGTATAGAGTGGTTCAGTTGAGGAGTTCAGTTGGACTACAGAATCTATTCATTTTGGGATGTATGTGTGTATACATATATATATGTATATATACAGACTCATGGTATATATATATATATATATATACACACATATATGTATATACACACACACATTTATATGTATGTATGTGATCTTTGCTTCACTTTGTTATTGGTCATTCCTGTAACTGTATTGATGTTCGCTTATTATCCTCGATACAACATGGACAAAGATTGAAAGTATCTGTTTTAATTCTGGCCTTCTAGCCTTGTTTGACTGGCCTGTGAGTTGTTCTTTGATGTGGTCTCTAGGATAGAGCGATTGTATAGGGTTCAAATCTGTAAGGCAGAAGAGCCAATCCTAAAGTAACTCAGCCCTAAATAGGCCCTTGCTAACCTTTGAGGCTGTATCAACAAGTTTTGGGGAGGAACACATCATGTGGTGTGAAACCAACAGTGTGTATAGCAAAACTTCCATTGTGATGAAAAATGATGTGAGGTCAAACTGGGGATACCGCAAGAAAATCAATCACAGTTTAAAATCTTCCAATTATTAATTTATTTATATTCAAAACAATGTCTATAGCTGCATTATCAACAATAGCCAAGTATACACACACACACACGTATTTATATATATAACACATATATGTACATATACACATATACAATGTATATTACTCAGGCATCAAAAAAATGAAATATTGCCATCTGCAACAACGTGGATGGAGCCACAGAGTATTAAGCTAAGTGGAATCAGTCAGAGAAAGACAAATACCATATGATTTCACTCATACATGGAATTTAGGAAACAAAACAGATGAACATATGGGAGGGGGAGTAAATGAAAGAGCGAAATGAACAATAAGAGACTCTTAAAGATAGAGGACAAACTACAGAGGGTAGATGGAGGGAGGTGGGTGGGGGATGAGCTAGATGGGTGATGGGTGTTAAGGAGGGCACTTGTTACGATGAACACTGGGTGTTGTGTGCAAGTGAGGAATCACTGGCTTCTACTCCTGAAACCAATATTGCCCTGAATATTAACTAACCAGGATTCAAATAACAGTTTGAAAGCAAAACAAAAAAAACACCAATGTGGGATACTTCAAAATATTTACAAAAAAAAAAAAAGTTTGCTTCTAGAATGAAGCCTGATATTCTCATCTCGAGAGTGAAATCTTAACGACAGCTTATCAGCCCTTTAACAAGGTGACTGTGATGAGAATGGGAGGTTAGCAGCACTGAGCTGAGACACTACTAAAATGAAGGGCAACATCAGATTCGTCTCTTCTTCCATCTGAGTATGATATTTATATTAGGTTTTGCCTTTAACCCGTGCAGCATTCAAAAAAGAAAACAAAGATATATGCATATAATTCTCTACCTCTCCTCTTTCCTTCTTTCGTTTCCGTTTTTCGATGCTATTAAGAAAAAAGACCTTAGCTTGAGGTGGCCGGCTCTAACTTGCAAACGACAGCAGCCTTCGTGTTCTTAATAGTTTGAAAATTTTCTCCGATTGTCTCTCAAACTTACAATTGTGCCTCTTTTGCCATTTAACTCTAACTCCACATGTCCTAGCTATACCTGTTACACGGGCACGGCGGGGTGGCCCTGCCACATTGCCAGTAAATAAAAGAACTCTAAGAGTATCAATGAGTTTACTTGGATATCTGCTACTTTATAACCTAACTGCTCATTTTCTTCCTCAAATTAAGCACTGGCTTCCTGGGCCACAAGCGGCTTGGTGCTCATGCACGTTTGGTCTAGTTGCCTAATGAAGAAGGCGGATACCTTCGTCAGAGCGTCATCGAGCACTGTGCCATTGGAGCCCCTTTTAAAACTGATGGGTGAATTTCTGGTGGGAGGTCATAAAAGTAGCATGCTGGCTTTCTGTCGTGGGGACGCACTGCCCCTGCCGTCATGTGCGGGTGCTGGGGTATTCTTCAGGGTGACCAGGACATGCCACTCTGCCTCTATGGCCACGTGCCCCGATTCCCTTTCGAGTGTGAGCTCTTTGAGAAAAGGGTGTTTAATGCGGACTTTTTCGACTGAGTCAAGTTTGGCCTCCTCCTGGGCGGGGGTAGAGTCTTCAGACTGATACTACTGTGAATCCTGACAGAGATGCGATTTGGAATATTTCACGTTCAAGCTCTTTCTAATCCCAATATGTAACTTCATGAAATTGTTGACGAGCCACACTTTTGAGACTGATGAACAAGGGTCGTTCATAGTCAGGTTCTCCAAGATGGTAATAAATGGTTTGTTTGTTACTTATTTTTTAAGTTTACTTTTATTTGAGAAAGACAGAGAAAGAGCGACTGGGCAAGGGGCAGAGAGAGACAGAGAGAGAGAGAGAATCCCAAGCAGGCTCCTTGCCGTCAGTGCAAAACCTGATGCAGGGTTTGCACCCTACAAACTGTGAGAGCATGACCTGAGTCGATATCAAGAGTCACATACTTAACTGACTGAGCCACCCAGGTGCCCCGAAAGATGGTAATAAAGTTTAAATATTTAAAAAATACCGAGGAGGATTTTAGGTTGTTATTCCGGCTGGATACATTTTACATTATATACACATAAAATGTGCATATATGTGTTATTTAAAATTCCCTTAATAATCATTACAGCTAACACAGTCTGGAAATTCCTTTAGAATGAAATAGTCACACTTTCTCATAGATGCTCCTATTGCACTCAACGATTACTATCTCCTCTGGTAAAAAGCTATGTACCCACTCATTGCCCTGTTACTATGCCTCCTCTGGACTCCAAGAGTAGGGCTTGGTCAGGTGACTTTCTTTGCCAATGACAAGTGAGCAGATAGTCATATGACACTTGTGGTAGAAACTTGATGAGCCCCTAAGTGTTTTTGCCAATTCTCTTGCTTTTCTTCTCTGCCATGAGAACAGTATGTCCCAGATAAAGAGTTCTCCTTCAGTCCAGAATTTTAAGTTACATGCAGAACCACAAAAGCCTCAGCTTCCAACATTTGACGCAACTGAAAAATAAATAGTTATTAAAGGCTATTCAAATTTTGGGACATTTTTCTTGTAGCAAAAGAAACTATTGTCCTCACTAGTGTTTCTTTTCAAGAAGGATAATTGGATTTTCGAGACACAGAGAAACAAAAAAGAAAAAAAATAGTGAAAGATTCCTTATCCCGGAGCACAGATAACCTTTGTTAAAGTGTATTTATAGTTTAGAAAATTCAAGCTGGACAGAAAAAGACTATATTTTGAATATATAATTTAATTATGATAGGGTGATATGTGCTTTTTATTGTATTTCTTTAAATGTATTATATGATGGTTATATATCATTAGAAAATTTGAACTCATATTTTTATGTATTATTTACCTAACTTTTCTGTGCGGTTAATATTTAAAAAGGAAAAATGGATTTCTTACTGTATTTATTATTTACTTTTCAAAACTGAGTACATTGCCAATGTTTATAATGTCTGTACATTTTCTCTACAAGAAAATCGAGACTTATTTTGATATTATTTTAATTTATTTCCTATAAACTAAAATAAATTTCCGTTCCACCATGAAGGAGATGACTTTTCTTGCTTTGTCTATGTTTTGTCTTGGCAAATAATCATTTGAGAATGTGAAACGGGCCTGACACTTTATTCCAAAAGATGGGCTTCTTCAGAGAAATTTCACTGCAATTTCAAACCTGATTCCCACGTACAAATCTTTGCAGTGGATGTGCAAAGTAATGATAGCAGAAAACCATTCTTTCTATCGCGCTTGTCAAGAGGTATTTAATTGTGAGGGCCCATTTCATTCTCTGCATGCATGTTGCTATATGCGTAGAGTGTTTTATTACCTTTGTCAAACTTTTGTTTTAGAATTGTTGAGGGCCCAGTACCTAGTGATGATGGACAAGGGTGGTTGTTACTCTGAGAACCACAGAATGTGCGTTTTGGAGCTGGACTTGGTTTTCAAGCATTCTGTATACAAGATATCGATGGATGGATGGAGAGGTATACAGATAGACATACGAAATAAATATGTTATATATAATAAGTTATATGTATTTACATATGAATAAATGAAGGAGTTTGGAAAGTAAAAGTGCCTACCACAGTGTCTTGGACTGTGATCATTCCAGATCTTGTACTTATTTTAAACATCAGGTGCGCCTGGGTGGCTCAGTCGGGTAAGCATCTGACTTTGGCTCAGATCATGAGCTCACCATCCGTGAGTTTGAGCCCTGCATCGGGCTCTGTGCTGACAGCTCAGAGCCTGGAGCCTGCTTCGGATTCAGTGTCCCCCTCTCTCTCTGTCCTTCCCCTGCTCATCCTTTGTCTCTCTCTCTGTCTCAAAAATAAATAAACATTAAAAAAAAATTTAAACATTCTCACAGCTGATAGAAGACTCTTCCTAGAACAGATTATTGTACTTAATGTATTTAGTGCAGTTTTTACATTGAAAATGTCCAGTTTTGTATACATGTACCATCACTCTAAATTCATTATAACATCTTTGAGGGCAAGAGCTATGTCTTTTTCATCTATATGTCTGCATCTCTTAGTGCAGTTCTTAACTTACAGGTTAATGTATAATACATTATAATTATGATAATGTGGTATATTATTGATATAGTGGGCTAATAAGAATTACAATGAAGTCCAGAAGCCCAATTGCAGGGGCAAGCAACCTTATGCTTTGAATATTTGAAGACAAAGAGAAGGATGAAGGTATTGAATTTATTATTTGTTATTTCAGGGGGTAAAGCAAAAAAGACATAGATTTCAGCTCTGTGTAAAAGAGTTTTCTGATATATAGGCTTTCTTTTTTTTTTTTAAGTTTATTTATTCATTTATATTGACAGAGGTGGTGGACCTGGGGAGGAGCAGAGAAAGAGGGAGAGAGAGAATCCCAACACAGCCCGATGCGGGGCTCAATCTCAGGAAACTTGAGATCATGACCTGAGCCGAAATCAAGAGTCAGATGCTTAACCTACTGAGCCACCAAGGTATCCCTGATATATAGACTTTTCAAATAACTTTTCACTGGATGTGCCCAAGCAATGTTAAGATGCTCATTTATCAGCGATTTTAGAAAATGGATTCCCATACTATAAGGCCAGTTAAATTGAGTGACATGTGCAATTTCCTCATTTTCTATGTTAATTTGAAGGGACCTGAAGAGAAGAAAACATTGAAGACAAGAAGTTAAGGGAGCAGTCTATTGAAGGAAGCAATGAGTGAACGAGGGGACAGAACCCAAAGTAAATCTAGAGGAATGGATTCGGTGCAGTAGGAAAGGTGAAACATTTTGGTGATGGAGGGTCAAGAGATAGAGGCATGGCGAGTGGGGCGGAAAGGGTTTCTTAGCTTACACTGTGTTTAAAAATTAAAAGTAATTAAATGGCCTGCCTTATTAGTATTCTAAATTTGGCTTATTTTTATTACTTTATATAGAGAATCCCTCACTCCTTACTTTTTTAAGAGACTTGATCACACTTGATTCTCTAAATAACTCTGAGCTAAAGGGAGGGGAGTTGATATTTTTGTTATTTTATTAGTGAAGAAACAGACCGAAGGAAAGGATGTGACTTATCCCAGATGATGAAGGTCCATGCTAGCTCTGGAATTGGACACAAATCCCACCCACTTCTGTACTATGCACCTGGTATTCCATTCCATCATCAGTTGGCTCTGATCTCACTTTGGAACCTTACTTTCTACCTTCATCTTCTAAGTTTGGCATCTGAGTTTTGTCTCCCCTCAAAGTACCTTGGTTTCCCCCACCCTGGCAGTCTTTTCCTGTCTGGACTTTTGGATTTTACCTCTTATTTGTCTGGTGTAGTAAAGTAACTATGTATTCAGCCCTGTCACATGGCTAGATCCTTATCAGGTTGGTCTTGAGCTTCTTGGTAGGATCAATCTGGTTTTAATTCACAGCTAATTAAAGTCAGAAACTGAATTAGGAACTAGGTCTCCTAAACCAACTGGGACCTGGAACATATATCACTTTAATATCCATTAAGTAGGTACTTGTATCAGCTAGGTTTAAGGAGACAAATACCAATGGAAAGCTGTGCCATTGAAAGCTTCTACTATGTGCATAGGACTTGGCTGCTTCTATGTAGACAGTAAGCTGAATTGTTAGCTGATCTTTCCTGAATTCATTTGTACCTTCCTATTTTTGAAGGTAAATATTCTCACAATCTGCTTGGACAACAAGATTGCTTTTATTTTTACTCCTTTGCTAAAATCCTTACCTCTGCTTTCTGACAAGCTTGGATTTATTCAAAATGTGTGTTGCTTTGTAAAGTGTTTGAATGGAGAAGGCTCTCCATCCCATACTCAGGCAACACTTCCAACCAACTCGCATGTTAAGACGTCCAAATGGTATCACTTAACTTCTGTCCTTTACCTTGTCTGTGTGCCTGGGAACAGTCTGTTAAATCAAGTAGTATTGAAATTATAACACATTTAGGTAGTATCTGTCTTTAGCAATTGTTGGTTTATTAGGCATCGTGGGAAATACGCAAAGAAAAGAAGTAAGGGGGTGCCTGGGTGGCTCAGTCATTGAGTGTCAGACTTGTAATTTTGGCTCAGGTCATAATCCTAGGGTTGCAAGATCAAGCCCCATGTTGGGCTTTGTGCTGAGTGTAGAGTCTGCTTAAGATTCTCTCTCTCTCTCTCTCTCTCTCTCTCTCTCTGTCTTTGCCCCTCTCCCCCACTCATGCTTTATCTCTCCTTTCTTTCAAATAAAAATTAAAAAAGGAGAGAGAGAGAGAGAGAGAGAAGTAAAAAGACCCCAGCATCAAATTCACATCTTATCTTTGTTCAACATGAGCTACACCTAAACCCAAAGGAATGGGGAGTCTAGGCCCAGAATTTAATCTAAAGACACACTATAGTGATATGCCCTCATGGATAAGTAGAATTAGAGCAGGAGGACCTCAGACTTTCACAAGTATTGTAACAAAAGTAAGAAGCTCTAATAGTTATAGGATATTCTGAAGTTGCAAAAGTTTGGTACCTACTTTAGAATAGAAATTTTCTTATGTTTGCAGATGAGGTCTAGGTGCCAGGATACCTAATTTCTATCCCAATTGTTCTTATATTTCAGGTGTGATTTTGGCTAACCAGTCTCCAATTGTACCAGCCATCCCGCATTCTTGTTACTATAATAGAAACTGAAAAAAGCCCATTAAAGCTGCTTGAATGTATTGTTTTTGAAAAGTTTTTTAATCCACTGATGTTTATTTTATACTTTATGTTTCAGATCTGACTCTGTTCCCAATGTTCCTTTCTGTTCTGCAGTTAAAGTCACGTCTTGTTCCTTTCCCAGGAAAGAGGGAACACACATGATTGTATTGCTAAGTATATTTTTTATTTGATCAAATTTGCAAGATAAATGTTTATAATATTTTTCTGATTAGAAAAGTGTATTATAGAAAAATTTAAAAACATGAAGAACAAATTAAAAATAGTTCATACTTCTGCTTTTTGGAAATAACTTATTTATGTACTTGCAGATGAATGTGATAATGTTTTTCTTACAATAGAAGTAATCCTTGAGTTAGTTGAGTTTCATAGTCTTATATATCACTTTTAATAATGACATAGCGTTTTATCAATGTAATCATTAAAAAAATTCCTTTATAACAAGCGTATGGTGAATATTCTAGTAAATACATCTGCTTGTAGTTATCTGATTAATTTCTCAGTATAAATTCCAAATTTAACGTAAGGACTCTGCTCATGGTATAATGATTAAGATTTGGGGTTTTAGAGCCACACAGACTTGGGTTACAGATCAGCTCCACCAATAAAACAAACCAAACCAAAACACCTCACACCAAAACAGATATTATGGGAAGCCTCCTCAATCTCAAACTCTCTAAGCTTTGCTTTCATCATCTATAAAATGGGATACTTATAGCTACCACAGAGGACTGCTGGCAATAATAGAATGCAGTGAACTTATGTTTATAAATGCATTTCATGGTTGCTTCTTTTTAAGTACTGTTTAATTGTATTATGTGTAAAATTTCAAGAAATGTTTACACTGAATCTGAGTTAGTATAGTTGAGTTTATTACATGGTTAACTAATAATGTTTATTTTGTTTTTAAAACTTTTTTAACGTTTTTATTTATTTTTGAGAGAAAGAGAAACGGAGTGAGCAGGCGAAGGGCAGAGAGAGAGAGACGGAGACACGGAATCTGAAGCAGGCTCCAGGTTCTGAGCTGTCAGCACAGAGCCTGACTCGGGGCTCGAACTCAAGAACCATGAGATCATGACCTGAACCAAAGTCGGACGCTCAACTGACTGAGCCACCCAGGCGTCCCAATAATGTTTATTTTAAAACATACAAATTTAAATTGTATGATGGGTATGTCATCCCAAACCTATCACTTTGTAAATCAGGAACTCCTTGTTAAATTCATGCTTTCCTTTGACACGTTACACTAGTTTCTTGCTTGACTTCCTATTTGACACAACTCTTTGGTGTGCGTCTCTTAGGTGAAATTGCCAGACGTAGCAAGTAAGAATACACAGGCTGCCCAGGAAGTTGTGAATTTCAGATACACAACGATTTTGCAAAGTATAAGTATGTCTCATTTGTACTAAAAATTATTTTTAATTTGAAACTGAAATTTAACTGGGCATTTTTAACTTTATATCGCAACCCAGCCCTACTCTTGGGACCTCACACCTTCACCGCAGCGGATAGATTCCAGCCGGGGTATCTTAGTGTAACCCTGAGGCTGTGCATGGCCCAGATGAGACCTGAGGATAGTAGTTCAGGATCCAGCAGGAGATGGCAGGACACCTTGGTTCTTACCTCTATTTCGTGCCACAAGTTTTACATGACCTATTTCCTGAACGTCAGTTTCTTTATTTTTTTCAAATGACAGTTGTGTACTAGATATCACGTGCTTGCTTTTCCTGCTCTAGAACTCTTCTCCCTCTTTATTTCATCCTCCAATATAATGAACATGTTTTGATGAACTCCTTCAGCCTATCTGCAAAGAGCAAACATTCAGAAAATTTTTAAGTTTATTTATTTATTTATTTATTTGAGAGGGAGAGTGAGTAGGGGAGGGGCAGAGAGAGAATCCCAAGGAGGAGGCTCCCCACTGCCAGCAGGGAGCCTGACATGGGACTCGAACTCACAGATGATGAGATCATGACCTCATCCGAGATCAAGAGTCTGACGTTCAACCAACTAAGCCACCCAGCCACCCCTCAAAGAGTAAACATTTAAAAGGGAACATCAAGAAAATACGTCTGTCTCTACCTCTACTGCTGTATTTATCCCCCAAGCACACAAAAATAGTATGAGGAGAGAAAACAGAAACAGAAATATCAAGACCTCCTTCCCTGGGAAGTGGTGTTCTTCCTGGAAGGCCAGAATAATGAGAGAATGGGCCATTTTAAAGGAGTATATGCTCAGATTTTATTCCCCTCTTGCTCTCCGATGATGAAGAGCGTGGGCTATGCAGAATTCACCAGATGACGCAATATGGTTTCTCAACATGCTCTTACTACCATAGATGGCCACTTCCCTTGCTGGCCTACCAAGGCTTTCCTAGTCCCATGGTAACACTGTAGCTGCAGTTACATTTCAATAACCTGCCACAACATATTCCCTGTACGCAGGCTGAACCCTCCCAGAAGAGAAGCCAGAAGTGCCTCAGAGGCCAGGAATTAGTTGCCCTGGCATTTGCCACCACTTAGACCTGCGCTGAACTCAGGACATAATTTAAAGAAAATATCTTACTGCTGTGGTTTGTTGTTGTTATTGTTGCTGTTGTCGTCGTTGTTACTCCTTTGTCTTTCTTGTCATGCCATATACATCATACACATTTTGCTTTGGAATTAGACATTCTTGCTTCTGTCTGGAAGACTGTTCTTTCACCTTGGACAAAACATTCACTGCACAATCAAGAGAAAGCAGCATTTAGTAGATGACTTTGTGTAACTGAAGTTGAATGATTGGATTATCTCACTTTCAAGTCAGTTCATTTGCTAATCAAAATATTAGCCTGCTATCCTGAAAGAAAGGTCAGCAGGAATTTATTAAATGTATGTAATAGGGACATCTGGGTGGCTCAGTCAGTTGGGTGTCCAACTTCAGCTCAGGTCATGATCTCACGGTTCCCAGGTTCAAGCCCCCTGTCGGGTTCTGTGCTGACAGCTCAGAGCCTGGAGTCTGTTTCAGATTCTGTGTCTCCCTCTCTCTGCCTCTCCCCTGCTCATGCTCTGTCTTTCTCTGTCTCTCAAAAATAAATAAACGTTGAAAAATTTAAATGTATAAAATAACGAAGAAACCTAAACTATTTAAAGGTAATGGATAAAGAAGAAATAAGGTGCATCGATTTACAGTTTTAATGACATTGATTGTTTTTTATGATGATGTATTTCATACGTGTATACTAAAAATATCGGGCCCATGAATGCCAGCTGATAAATGTAGAGGAAATAATGCAATTACAGAACTGCTATTGGGCAACCACCTTAGAAATGCTTGATCCAGACCAGGAAATGTCAAGGGATGCTAAAACTAGTGGGTAATCCTGATGAGAAGCATGATATTTGAACATCAAATATTTCAAAATATATCAAAATATTACTCTAGAAGACACTTGTTAATTACAAAGGAAAAAAATAGCAACTTCCCATGTCTAACTCTTTTCTTGGGGATCAGCAAATCCCCTGATTATCAGCCTGGTGGGTGACCTGCAGTTAACTGAAAGCCACTAAGGAAGGAGATTGGCTATTTTCATCTTGGGGGCTCATTTCCCAGGCCAAGAGAACAAAAAGCAAAAACAAAAAATAAAACACAGCTAATGAAGCACACACACAGTAACAATAAACCTCACTACCACAACAAACAAGTTTGGGTTCCTCTGAGCTTTTTTGGCTGTGTGTGTCATTTGTTTTGTTTTGTTTTGTTTTTTTCCACTGTATCTTTAAATCTACCTTATTTTTTTACATCTTGGTGGATAGGTGCTTACATATTGACAAATGGCTTATAGAAATGAGCGTCAGCTCCAGAAAAGTCAGAATCTTCTGTCTGTATTTTTGTTCTCAGTATCCATTGCCTAGCACTTTGTAGGCACTGAATGCTGATTGAATTAACAATCAAAGGCACCCTGACCCAAGAATGATGAAGAAAGACATCTGGGAGAGAAAGGGATTTGAAAAGAAAGAGGAGCTAAAGAAAGATACAGAAAGGTGACAAAGGGAATCTTGACAATTATGCCTAAAGCCAAGTCTACTCTCAAGTTTTTAACAAGATTTTCCTTCACTGCCCAAATTCCTGGGATTCTGTTTCTAATATTTTTGTTTTGTGCAAATAGTTTCCACTTGGGAGAGGGAGAAAATTCACTTGAATAGCAATGAAGAGACTTTAATAGAAGATAGTTTGGCTCAGGCTTTACTCTGTAATTTATTTATCATCCCTTGGGATCATCCTTATAAATTATTCCACATCTCTCCCCTGTCCTTTTCATAATGTAACTTTTTGTCAAAAATACACAGTTTTACAAACTTCACAGATTTCCATCTCAATCAATTTATTTTTATAAAACTGTAGCTTATGCACCGATTATATCAACCGCTGCAGGATGGGCATCTATTGTCAAGCCACGGAAAAGGCCAGTCTCATACAAATAGCCTTGGATTGAGGTCACCATGCTTGTCCTAAGAGAAGGAAGCAAACATCAGTCTAAGAATCAAACAGCTCAGAATCCTTCGTGGGAAGAGAACTCCCCCATTATCTCAGAAAATACCTTACTGGGCCTGATGGTTATGGCAGAAACAGCCTCCATAGCTCCATTCCTGGACAAGAGGAGCTAATATGTTTTGGGTCAGAAAGTGATAGAGACTGGGAGGTTTGTTGGAAATTACCTTCCAAGGACTAGTGACAGACAAGGGAGCACTACTGAGACCTAAGGCCTAGTGTTCAGAGGAAACAGGGAACAGAAGTGACGTGAGAACACCAAGCCTAACATTCACAGAGTTTACTCTGCTCCAGACATTTTTCTGAGCGCTTTGAATGCATCGCTAATTTAACCCCTGAATAATCCTATTTGGTAGGTAATATTATTTCTCTTTTATAGATGAGAAAACTAAGGCACAGAGTTTAAGCAACTTATTTAGATTAGACAGTTGTAAATGGAATATTATAAATTCAAACACAATCTGGTTCTGGACACTTGATTTTAAACCACTATGCTACCTTGCTCTGAGCCATTGACTATAATCTTGGCGAGAACATTAATTCTCCCACTGTGCATGGGATGGTGACTCTAATTTTTATTTTATTTTATTTTATTTTATTTTATTTTATTTTATTTTATTTTATTTTATTATTTTTAAGGGATGTGTAACTCCAAATGTCTGGAAAGCTTGGAACCTTCCAAACAGTATATGATAAGGTTATACATAGACTTATCTACTTGTTTTTGGCTATGAATTAACTGGTACCCTCATCTATTCTTCTAAGCTCTGCCCATGCTCTAAAATGCAATCGCTGTGAGCCAAACACAGAGACATTCAGTGATTTATTATTCAGTCTTTAATATGGGAAAGAACCGAAAGAAACTTTCGTCATATGATTTCTGTTGTCTTATGAGGAGTCTCTCTCATCCCAACTCTGCAAAAGCAGCTTAGAGGAAACTCAGAGACCCTAGAAGGTAAGTAAATTATATCAGAATGAGTAACGGAGTCAAGAGCTGTGTGTTAACTTGGCTCTCCTACTGATATTTCACTAATATTCACAATGCCACACGCCTTCTTGATGTATTTTTGGAAATCCCTCATGCATGCAAAATTCATAAAATATAAATGCCTACCAACACATTATATCCTGCTCTTCAATATGCTTCTTTCCCTCTATTCCTTCTTCAGTTCAAGTATCACCCTCTCCCTAATCACCCAAATGGAAAATCTTAAGTCCTACTGACATGACCTCTCTCTATTCTGTCCACGTGCCATTCCTTCTCGATTTCTACTCTTATCGCTCTCATCCTGTGCCTGGTCGACTGCACCAGGCTCTGAATTAGGCAGCATGACGTCAGAAGCTAGCCCTCTTCAAATCTGACCTCTGTCCCACACTGCTATGCCTTTCTCCCCCATTTACTGAAGGGACAGATGGGTCCTGTCCACTTGGCTGAACCTTCAGTGTCTACCATTGCGGAGTCTAAGCAACTTGCCATGGTATCTACAGCAGTCCATATTCAGGCCGTTGCGGTCTAGGCCGTCATCGTCCTCTTTTCATTTTCTGTTCAAATGCACCAAACTGCTTCCATTCCTCAGACTCTATGCACTTCCTTGCATCTACATGCAAACCAGTCTCTTTGCTTGGTTGTGACACTCCTTCCCTTCTCCTGGTTAGGTTCTCAAGGGCTCCTTCATTCTGTTTCTATAGCATGCTGCCAATTTGCCCTATCTTAAAGAATATGTCTGAGTTGATCTTGTCCCTATGATAGATGAGGAACTTTTCAAGTGTGGGGACTTCACCCTACTCGCCTCTTCAGCCTCCTGGTATAACTCAGTGTCTAGGACATGGTAAGTGTTCAAGAAATTGTCATGAATCATTAAAATGAAATGATCTCAAATGAGTCACTTCCCCTTCCAGTTCTCATCCGACTAAAAATAAATCAAAAATTACCATTACATATGGCAGATAATATCCTGCTTAAGACTGTAAATACTATGTCATTTTCAAAATCCCCTTTGTGTAAGTGTGTATGTTTGAAGTTTCAATTAATGAGGCATATTTGGGACTTTCATACCCCATTTTGCTTATAGTTTTAAGTTTTACAAATCACAATCTCCAACTCATATGAGTTTATATTTATTTAGTGATGTCACACTCCTCCTTATATTTGGCTTTTGAAAAGAGTTTGTAGAAAACTTTCTAATCAAATGATAATAAAGAGGTTAAATCAATAGCTTTGAATATGCAACACTGGGTGGCATTTGAGATTTTAAAAGGCAATGATATCCCTTTGAAAGCGGTATCAGAAACCTGTTGGTCTCGAATATCCATTAATATGATGAGCTCATAGAGTTTGGAATCGCATTGATCTGATTAAAACACACAATCAGCCACTCGTTATCATCAAGTTGATTCATGCAAATTACAAACATAGAAAGACACATATTGTCCTTATTTTTGACCTGGAAATAGTAGTACATCGTTTTCAAGATTATACTAAGCATTAGAGATGATTTCTATAAAGTGTATAGCATGGCCCCAAATATCTCTACTGTAATGTTGATAATGATGCTAGTAATGACCATGGGGGTGATGATGCTGATGGTGGTGATGATGCTGGTGGTGGTGATGGGGGTGATGATGCTGGTGGTGG
>NW_026059600.1:0-46098 GCF_023721935.1 Panthera uncia | reverse complement strand
TTAGCAAAACTCATTTCTGGTGACAGAATTCAGAATAGGAGTTACCATAGGGGTTTACTAAAGGAGTGCTATTGACTAGAAAATGGCATAGGGACCCTTCTGGGGTGCTGACAAAATACTGTATCTTGATCCGGTTGGTAATCACACACGTGTATACATAGGGCAACTTTATCAACTATACACTCAAGATTTGTGCACTTGACTGTATGTCAGTTTTGACACACACGTACAAAAAAATCCAAGGCAAAAATAACAATATGTTAGTTAACATGTGTTAATTCTCAGTGGTGGGTATAGAGTGCTATTACTTAATTCTCTATGTTTTCTTTACGTTAAAATTTACAATCAGGAAAGAGAGAGAGCAATAGTTCTCCATAGCCAAAGTGACACCCATCCTAGAGGGGCCCTCTGCCCAGCCATCTCCCCAACAAGGGGGTGAGTTCCCTTATAAGGGGGTACAGATGACAACAACCAACCAGCCTGTGTTAGTGGAGACAAGGTTATCTTCATGGTCACTCTCTCAGGAAATTGGTGTGGCTGCTAAAAAGTGGGGTGTTTTGTAGGGTCTTTTGAAGGTCAGTGTGGCTGATTCTTGAGCTGACAGGGACCCTGAGCCATCACGCATGAGCTGGACTAGAGCGCCAGCCTCCCTGCACCCCAGCCCCCCCAAAGAAGGCAGAATGGTATTTGGAGGGCAGCTCCGTGGCCTCAGCTTCCAGATTGGTTGCTGCTCCATTTAGCCCAGGGCATCACCCATATTGGGTGCATGGCAAGTCAAGAGGAAGGAAAAGAGAGGTACAAAGAATTTAAGGAGGTGGGAAAAATAAGAAAAAGAGGTAAAATGAAAGATGCATATGCCTTGCCCTGCAGCTTCAAGGACCTGGGTGGGTTATCTGCTTCCTTCTTTGGAGCCTCTTTCTCCTATGGGCTCAGCTCTTCACCTTACACTGTGGAGGAAGGGAGGGTGTGGTAAAGCCCAAAGTGGCTCCGAAACCAGACAGACCTGCCTTTCTGTCACTGAGTGGCAACCTGCTTGACCTCTGGTGCCTCCCTTTCCTCACCGGTGAAACAAGCATTAATTCCACCTCTCAGGGTCGATGTAGGGGCTGGAAATGGGGAATGCCAGGACCTGACCTAGGAGGCTCTTCATAACAGGGGAGAGGGGTAAGAATAGGCCTCTCTTCCCTCTGAGGTCAGTTTTGTGGGTCAGAGACGCTGGCAGGGATGTCCAATAGAACTTTCTGAGATGATGGGTGTTGAGCACTTGATAGGTGTCTGGTGAGCCCTGGGGACTGAGTTTTTCATTGTATTCTATTTCAGCTGTTATATATTTACATAGTCACCTGTGACTGCTGGCTGCCGCAAGGGGCAGTGCAAGGAGAGTTATTCAAGAGAGCACGACTGCTCCCCCGCCAGGCGGCTGGGCAGGGTGGCCCATTGGTCTGGACACTGAAAGGCGCTGGGTATGCGCCGCATTTACGCAGTCATTTCTTCCCCTGAAAAAACTCTTCCTGAATAAAGTCGGGGCTGGCGTGAAAGCCCAGGACTGAGGTCAAACTCCGAGCTCCGGGATGGGAGCAATTAAGGTTTGTAACCGCGTGGACTCCACAACTTCGGTCCCTCCTCGTCCCCTACTCTCTCCAGTCTGCCTACAATCAGTAAGTCCCCTGGTGAAATGCGGTGGGGACACGGGAGCCTCCCTCTGCGTCTCCGCCACCCGTCTGGGCCTCCTAGGGCTACTGTATTCTTCGCATCAAACGCTAGAGGCTCGGCACTTCCCATTTCACAGCTGAGGAAACTAAGGCTCCAGGTTAAGGGCGCGCGGCAGGAAGCGGGGGAGCTCCAGCCCAGCCGTAAACTCTTTGGGGCTCCGGTGGCGACAGAGACACTGGCGACTGAGGTTGTCAGGGCGCGCGGGCGAAGCGGCGAGTAAATATTTGGGGCTGTAACCCGGGTTCCGGCAACTCACCGTCACTGCGGTTCCCCGGCGGGCGCGTGGCGAGGGCGGCGCCTGGGGGACAGGGGCGTCCCCGCGTGGCGGCTGGGACAGACCTCGCGGCCCCGCCCCGGCCCGCCTCCGCCAGCGGCTATAAGACGGCAGAGCGGGAGGGTGGCGGCGGTGGGAGAAAGAGCGGGCGTGCGCACCGTACTGTAGGCGGCGCAGCGGGAGCGCGGCCGGGCGAGGGCGGCCGGCAGAGCGGGTGCGTGGAGCGCAAGAGCCGGCCCGGAGCAGCCCCGGCGTGGGCGCGAGCGCGAGCGCAAGCGGCTGCACCGTTTCCGAGCCCAGCACCTCTTAGGACCCTCCGCCGCGCGCGCGGGGCCGAGCCTGCCCATGAAGCCGCCCGCAGCGCAGAGCAGCCCCGCGGCGGCCGCGGCCGCAGGTGAGTGCGGGACCCTGAAAGCCCTGGCCCCGCGGGCGCGGTGGGGGGCGAAAGGCGGGGGATCCGGGGGCGTCCCTTTACCCGCGGGTCCCCATCCTCCCCTGCGGGCTTCAGCTGCCTTCCTCGCGCCTGGCTGGGGCCACTTAACGGGCACAGCCTGACCCCGTCTTGCCACCGCTTACCCGTTCGCACGCGCCCCCGAGGGACGAGCGTGGGCACAAGTACCCTACAGGGCGTGGGAAAGAGTTCGGCCGCGTGGATTAGCTGGGTGACCTTTGGTCTGCAGCTTCACTCAGCGGAGGCTCAGTTTCCCCATCTCTAAAACGGGCACGATTCATACCACCGCTTCAGGGGCTGGTTGGGAGTATGAAAAGATAAGCAACGGGCAGTGACAGCGTGGCTGTCACTCGGCAGGCGCGCGCTGAATGTTAGTTATCTTGGGGAATGGTGGCGGCCCCCTCCAGGCCCGGGGACGGGCTAGCCGTCCCGCCCCGGCACCTGAGTCCGTCATCCCTGTCCCCAGCCCCGGCCTTGGACTCGGCGGCCGCCGGGGACCTGACGGATGCGCTGTGCGAGTTTGACGCGGTGCTGGCCGACTTCGCGTCGCCCTTCCACGAGCGCCACTTCCACTACGAGGAGCACCTGGAGCGCATGAAGCGGCGGAGCAGCGCCAGCGTGAGCGACAGCAGCGGCTTCAGCGACTCCGACAGTAAGTGTGGCCCCACCGGGGAAGGCGCGGGAGCGCCGGGAACTCCCAACCAGGGGTCCTAGGGGCTCGAGTCTCTGCTTCTCTGGAAGCCGAGGGGTGGGGAGCCCAGCCAAGCGAGCCCTAAGGCTCCGCGCAGTCTCTAGGACGCCCGCAGACAGGCAAAACCCCCGGGTTGTCACGCGAAGGCTGTTGGAGGCACGCGGGTCTACCTGCTGCCTGCAGGTGTCCTGAGGCCGGAGGGTTTAAGCAGCTGCCCGGACTCAGCCAGACCGGGCTCCTGGGACTCAAGCCAGGCCTTCCCACCGTTACCTCCCCTCCCTTCCCTTTGCCCTTTTCTCTCTCTGCATGTTTTTCAGAGTATGTGTAGAAAGTGCCACAGGAATGGGGGTGGAGGGAGACATGGGAGGGCACAATACCGAAAAATTTGTGAAACCAGAAGTTTCATAAGCGGCTGTTCTTGGGATTTTTGAAATAACTTCTTGCGTTTTCTTCTGGCTCCGAGCTCCCAGACCGGCTGGTGCCCTGCATGCGGTTTTTGAAAGACTCCTTGGCACGGCGGGGCTCGAGTATTTTCGGAAGTGTCCTTCTTCAGGCAGGTCCACCAGTGGGACCACTGGCTTCCACAGCTCCCCCCACCCCCACTCAGGCTGGAGAAGGAGCCAGAGGGCAGATGGGCACAGAGGTGCTTCCTGGCGGCTTTTCTCAGAAGGGAGACTACCGCAGGGTCTCTTTGTCTTAAACAACCTTGCAAGTAGCAGGACAATTTGTTTTTTGTTTTTTTTTTTGTTTTTGTTTTTTAATTCGAGAACAAGTCGTCTTGTTCGAACAGATATGGGTATCTGTTTAGGTATCAGATAGAAAATTTGGTAACTTTTCAAATTGTTGGTTTTCAAATTCTGGAAGACTTACTATTTTTCAAAGTGAATTTAAATTTTTCTGACTTATTCTTGAGACTTCATTCTCTAGATGGGTTACCAGCACGAATGTCACTCCCTTTGCTGCCCTTGACTCTGGAAGTGAAAGCAATGACCCAAGGACCTTTCCTTGTGATTCTCTTCTTTTGAAATCTGAAGCTCTTCCTTGTTCCAGAGCAAAGATATAGTCCCAGACCCCATGTGAGCTGTCCTCCTGAGAATGAATAAAAGTGCTTGACACCCTGTTCAGGGATTGAGTCAGAAACCTGAGGTCCATCATGACTTTCCTTGGCAGTCCTGACCAAGGGTTAGATTTAATTGAAGTTTTTGAAGTGAACAGGGATGGAATAGTGTGCTGCTAATATTCTGTTTTGCATTTTTGGACTTGATTGCTAATGACCAGACCGCTTGTTTTCAATTTCAAAGAGAAATCTCAAAACTTCTGAAATTTGTCTCAAAGCTGTGGCCAAACTTAAATATGTCTTCTTTTGCTGGGTCATGGAGCAAGTTATTCATCAAGTGCAAATTCTCTCTCCCACAAGAAAGAAAGCTGGGACAGACTGTCCAGTACTGCACTATTGCAAAGAACAAGTCCTTTCTGACACAGGGCCTCATTTGGCTAGGATGTGGTCTGAACTTGCCCATCCTGGGTGATTGCAGCTCCCTCTGGGTAGGGTTTCAGATCTGGGACCTGTTTTCAGGGGCCTCAAAGAGAGGGTACTCAGAAACCCATCCTTAATGGTTTTGGGGGAGAAATTTGGAATAATCTATAGTTTCTCTTGGGGTGTATGTGCGTGCATGCATTTTGCTTTCTGCCCTTGTTGCTAACTGCTCAGCTAACCCTTAGTTTGGTGGCTAGAGAGTAATGGGGAGGGTATAAAGGAGGCTCAGATGATATTTGTCTTTTTTCATAAATGTGTAGCTTATCCCCCATAAGACTGGTTAGAAATAGTCTTGGCAGAATTGGTGTATATCTAAACAGTAATTTCTTAAGGAAGCATACTGTGTGTATCTTAACTGCCACCAAGTACTGAGCACAGACATTTATTATGCGTATTTGTCTGTTCAATGCTTTTCTGAGGAAGAGAATGTTTGAGAGAAGTAGATCCTACTGAGATTTAGGCCGCCAAAAGGGAGACATACCAGGATAATGATAATAAGAGCAGCTCAGTTTTACCAAGCCCTTACTATGATTATTGTTATTATTTATTAGCTCTTATCAGTAGTGATTTCTTTGTTGGGCTTTAACTGTGTTATCTCATATGACCTCTACCACAGTCCTGTAAGATAGGCACTGTTATCTCCATGTTTCTGATAAGACAGCAGAACCGCGTGAGCTGTCTCTAAGACCTTGCTCTGTCACCATGGATGGTTGGCTGGAATGGGAACCAGGTCCTCAGGAATAGACCTGAAGTCCCGTTGGACCCAAATCATTCACCTGTTTATCAACAGTGGTTGTGTCTCTTCAAGGCAGTCGTCATCAGCCTGGGTCTGGAAGGTCTTGGTTTCTACACCTGTAAAATGGAAAGGATGCTATTTAGTAGTACTGTTAGAAACATCCATAAGCTCATGATGAGGAAGAAAAAAATCACTGTTTCATGCTCTCAAGAAGACATTAAAATGCATACACCAGGCTCTATCACATAAGTCAGATGTATTTGAGCCAGTGTCTTGCATGCAAATGTTACATATGAGCTACAAACCAGCAGCACCTTGATTCTCACTCTGCCTGCTACTTACTGCTCTATCACTCAGAAGATCCACCTTCCAAGATAGCTCAAAGTAGCAGTTCTGTTTTTTGAAGAACCCTTCCTTTTCTCATTAGAAAAAAAAAAAATTAGGGTTGCTTTCATACAAAGGAGAAACATAGATATTCCTTCCACCCAAAGAAGCAAGTTATTTAGATAGGAGAGAAGAATGGACATTTAAAAAGAAATACTCCTTCCTGGGCACCTGGGTGGCTCGGTTGGTTAAACGTCTGACTCTTGATCGTGGCTCAGGTCATAATCTCATGGTTGTGAGATCACGCCTTCTGTCAGATCCAACTGGGCATAGAGGCTGCTTGGGATTCTCTCTCTCTCCCTCTCTCTCTCTCAGCTCCCCACCTCCTGCCCTGTACACACACTCTCTCTCTTTCTCAAAAAAAAAAAAAAAGAAAAAGAAAAAGAAAAAAAGAAACACTCCTTCCTGTTCCTACTGATGGGGTGGGAGGGGGAGGTCCTCCAAAGATGTGAAGAAGACCAAAATGAAAATTGCAAGATAACTCCACATTAAGGATGGCATTCAAATAGGGGTTGATCAAAACAGGCTGGTTCCTTTCCCCTAGACTTCGGTCCAGCAGGTGAGATCTCAGACACTTTAGTGGGAGCAGTTTTAACATTAGCAGTGGAAGGGCAGTGTTGTTCAAACTTCACCCTTAGAGGGATTTTAGGGGTTGTAAACTTCTTTGGTTTTAACTTTTAAAAAAATATATTGTTTTCAGTATTTTCAAAATTGTAAAGGCACACCATGATTTCTCAAATATGTTTAATGAAATTTTAACTCATAATTACTGGTTTTCTAAAAATTTTTAATGTTTATTCATTTTTGAGAGGAAGAGACAGAGCACAAGTGGGGAAAGGGCAGAGAGAGAGGGAGACAAAGAATCCGAAGCAGGCTCCAGGCTCCAAGCTGTCAGCACAGAACCTGATGCAGGCTTGAACTCGTGAACCTTGAGATCATGACCTGGGCTGAAGTCAGACTAATGCCCAACTGACTGAGCCACCCAGGCTCCCCTTTAATTACCAAGTTTTAGCCAATGTGTTAATTTATGTTTCCACTGAATGATTTTATATGAAGTTTACAGTATGACCTTGAACTTTAAATGGTGGTATGAACTATCTCTGCTGTATTGGGATTTCACTTACCTTTTTTCCTTTGAAGAGAGGAAGTGTTTTGCTACTTAACAGGAAGGGTCTGAAGGCTGCTGGGACTGCAAGAGATATTGTGATGTTGTGGAGCCGTTTTAGGGAATGAGGAACTGGCTTCTTTCAGCAGGTGCAAGACCAGAACATTTGTATATCTTTTCCTAGTCTGCTCCAGCTTGGCCCTGGGAGAAGGTACCTTGTGGACAGTGGGTGTTAGCATGACAGGTAGCATATTGGCTGATTTGGCATAGGAGATCCAGAGACTGGAATCTGAACTTGTTCAAGCCTTGAGAGAACGAGAAGTTAGGAGCTCTCGGGCTGCCCTGGCACTGTTAGGAATTCCAGATGGGTGACAGGTCTCACTCGGGCGGAGACCTCGAGAGGTGTCCAAAGGGACCCAGTGGTCAGGGAAGCTGGGACAATATTGGTGAAAGGGAAAAGGGCTCTTTCTTACTCTATCCTACTTTTAGTGAGGCTTTCAGGATTTAGATTTTGTGGAGGAGATTCACCCCTCCCCACCACCATTCACTGTGGCAAAAGGGAAAGAGGTCCAAGGCTTTCTTTTTCTCAGTTAATTACTATAGTTTGCTTGTCTTCAACGTGTGGGATTGTTCTATATTTACAGGAGCTCTGGGCAAGGTTTACTGTCTGTGGTTTTACTTCCCTCTGGAGTAGCACATGTTGGTGCTAACCCTAAATTACCTTTCTCCCCACCCCCAAACTAAAAGAGCACAACTACCTTTTAAACAAGCTTCTGTTTTTACAGCTGAGTTTCTCAAACTCTGTTGGTGCTCTTAAAGTTAGATCTTTGTATATTGAATATGCTTACATTTCTTCTGATGGTGTCTTAGGGAACTTGGTACCTAAGTTTGAGGTTCCTGGATTCCGCATGCCAAGTTGACTGGCCAAGGACATTTCTAATGGGCCTTTGAGATGCCTGTGAGATGGGGCTTTAGAGCTGATTGAAGTAGATTTTGTGGAGCCCTGAAATGTAGTCTTATCACCTGCTAAGGTTCCCCAAATCATCACTGATTGTGTCCTTGAACCCCTGTTAATGGCACCACCTGATATTGGGGTGGGGCCATAATACATTAATATGCTATCAGCCAGCAACACATCGCTATCATTTTATCAGACTAACAGGCTGTTGTTTTGCAAGGGATAGAGTTCCAGAGGTGTGAAAAGAACAGGAAGTTAGGCTTTACTTACCTTTTAATCTACCGTAATGCCTACCTTGAAGTCTTGTTCATTGAGGGTGCTTAATAAAAGTCCATGGAGTGAAATTTTATGGGATAAAGGAAAGTGATGTCTACAGCTTGGGGGCACTTCTGTGTTGGTGGTTTGTTTTAGGGAGGTTTATTCGAGGGTGCCTCAGAAGATAAGCCTCTCTTGAGAATTTTGCTGCTATCTAAAGAAGAGGAGGAAGCCCAGGCTCAGAATCTTGCTTGTTAACCATTCGCTGTGGGGCCCTTTGCTCTCCTGGACAGGTTATCCTCCATTTAACTAGGAACTTTAGAATAAAATCATGAAAACCAGGGGCGCCTGGGTGGCTCAGTCGGTTAAGTGTCTGACTTCATTCAGTTCAGGTCATGATCTCTCAGTCCATGAGATCCAGCCCCGCCTTGGGCTCTGTGCTGACAGCTCAGAGCCTGGAGCCTGCCTCAGATTCTGTGTCTCCCCCTCTCTCCACCCCTCCCCCCTGCTCACATCTTTCTTTCTCTCAAAAATAAACATTAAAATAATTAATTAAAAAATCATGAAAATCATACATATCATACACAGAGTGGCTAGCTTATTATTTCCCTTTTGCTAAGGAAGAGACTAAGTCTCAGAGGTGAAGTGATTTGCACAGGGCCACGCGGTTGTCATATGGCCCCTTATCCCATACGGCTCTACTGTGGCAGCTTCTGCTGGGCCTTGTGGTAGCTTTGGGCTTCCTGAAGTTACTTTTTTTCATCTTTTTCATGAATGACGTATGTAGAATATTACCACAGGGTGGGACTGAACTGTGGGCAGGTTTGGCTTCAGGATGCTGAGGGTTCGCTTCCTGTTGATGGTTGAATATTTTGGAGCCTGGAGTTAGGTCTGGCTCAGGTTGTGCACAGAAGCTCATGGAAAGAGAGAGGAATCAAGGTGTGGCAATGAGCTTCTGTGTGAACTTGTGTGTGTGGTTGGTTAGGAGGTGTGGGGGAGAGGGGAAGTGGGGAAGTGAGTGTATGCTAAGTTGACATGCTTGTGTGTGTGTGTGTGTGTGTGTGTGTGTGTGTGTGTGTGTGTGTGTTTGCGTGTATCTATCTATCTCTATATATCTATATAGGGGTATACCTATATATATATATATGCATATATAGATAGATATTGTAGCCAGAATTTTTTTTCTCTCTCTCCCTCATTGGGGGAGTAGCATTCCCCCATTCATTAGCAGTAAGAGGAACTTCTGATTATGTTAAGTTTGATTTGCAACTGAATTTATTAGGCAAGTAACAGCCAGTTTGTCTATATATTTTCTGAGTTTGAAGAAAATACTTGGATCAAAAAGGCATATTAGCACCAGGCTGTAAAGGCTAAGAGGTACACAGTGACAACATCCCAGTACCATGACTCATTCTCTACAGAGTCTCCAAACCACCTGAGTTTTTCCTGAATCCTCACTGGATTCTTTTTTTCCTACCATTTTGCAATGGCCTTTTTCCTGTCTAGATCATTCCTTCCCCGAAAGTTCAATGACATTTGGTCTACTTGCCTGTGAGGTAAACAAACTGTGTGTGAGTGTGTCCCTCCCCCCCAAAGGATGGCTGTATGTGGATGTAAAATTGCTGAAAGTTGGAGCAGAATAGGGATGAAGTCCAAAGTCAGGGCAAGGGCCAGTGGTGCAGGGCTGGGTGGAGTGAGGTATGCTGGTGAAACTGGCTCTCAAGGGCCAAGTGTTTCTGAGAGATAGAGACCAGAGGTGTGGCCATGGAAGCCTGGGCCAGCGAGTCTCTGGGTTCGGCGGTCTGGGCCAGGGATGGGAGCGATGCTGTCAGGTGTCCTCAGAGCCAAAGATAATGTGCCAAACGCCTCATGTTCTTTCCTTCTGGCTCCGGGGTTTGGGCATGAAGCCGGCCTCCACAGGGCTCTCTGTGGTTTTCCTGCCCCTGGGTCTTACCTCATCTTTTCCCCTACAAGTTTCTCAGGTTCTATTTGTGGCGATTCTCCTACCTATTGCGTGGTGACAAACAGTGACGCCCTGCCGTAGGTCTGCCATGGACACGGCCGCTTTCCTGTATGTAAGGGAAAGGCTTTTCCTTGAGAAAATCCAGACTGCTCTAGGGGTGGGCTCAGCTGGAAAAGCAAGCAGAAGGGCTTCCCCATTTGAGTTCCTGTGCAAGTGTCCTGAGACATGTTAATGGGCTGCCACAAAAAAGGTGTCCCATAGTTAAACTGGAGAAACAAGACTTCTCAGGGACATTGAAGCGGGAAGACCCAGTAGGAGTCTCCAAAGGTGCTCAGTGTTTCTCAAACTTAGTTGATCACATACATGGTTCTTCTTTCCCAAGGACCAGTGTTCTGAGGAACATTTTTTGGGGGGAAATATTATGTGTGGGGTTTGGTATTTTGGATCTCATTAGGTGTTCATCACCAAAGCCCTGAAAAGTGACTGTGGTCCTTTTAGGTGACTTAGGCTGGACCTCTGAGGGGAGAAAAGATCGTGAGAGTTGGGCATGTCTGGAAAAGTGAACAAGATGAATGCGTAGGTCAGGAAGATAAGATGGCACTGGGGCCACCTGGTCAGAGGAGGGTGGGAGGAAAGGGAGCCAGGTGTAGGGTCTGAGAACTTGCAGTAGTCTTTTAGGGATGAAGCTCAATTATTGTGTGATGAGAAACCTCTGCTTTGGAAAACGCTTTTTATCTTTTATAACTTATTCATGTTCACTTTGAGTTATGGGGACCAAAGAAAGAAGTTTTTGCCTCCTCCTGAGTTGGAGGTCGTTGGATTCAAGTGAGTGAATCCCAAAGAGGAATAGAGCCCTGGCCAGGCCCTCTTGATTCAGCCGCCCTCCGTAACCTGCAGAGACTTTCCAGAGGTCATATCTGCTACAAGTGTGCCTGGCTTTGTGTTTTGTTTTAGCCAGGAAGACTGTTACTTTGTGACCTCACAGGCCACATCCTGCTTCTGCTGGCTGCTCTGCCTTTGAGCCCTTTGAGGGGGTGGAGCTCAGCCACCAGCTCCCTTTTGGTGTCATGGCCACATGGCTGAACTGGCTGTGGGCTGGTTTCCTCATTTTTGGCAGGATTTAGAGAAGTAGAGTCTCAGAACTTCAGAGCTGGAAGGAACTTTAAGGATTATGTAGCCTTCCCATTTTATTGATGGCTAAGCCGAGGCTCAGAGATGCAGTCTTGCCCAAGGGCGCCCGAGTATCTAAGTAGCTGAGCTGGTTCCCTTGACTCCCAGCACAACTCTGCTTCTGGGACCTTGCCTTGCTCTTGCTCTTGCTCTGGTCTTTGGGGTACGGCAATAGAAGAAGCCACAGGATCACTCCAAGTGTCTATAATTGACAACGTCTAGAAGAAATATTTGTCTCTGACCCTCTAGCTTATTTATCCTCAGAATGTAGGTTCTCAGGAAAACCAGGCCAAAGACAGTCTTGAGCAGTCAGGGAGGATTCTGAAGTAATGGGACCCAACCTTATGTTTGTATTTCGGGGAGTTCAGAGGGCAGAAGGGACATTTTTCAGGAGAGACGATTCTTTAGGTCTAAAATCCTGAACCAGCCCCCCACCCCACAATAGCCAAGCATCGGCTCAGCTGTCAGTTAGACTCCTGGGCAGTGGGATCCTGTGTGTTGCAAAGGAGGCTGGTCTGGTCGTGATCATCCTGTCACACTCTCCTTTTTTTTAGGGAAGCAAGGCCTTCAGTGTGCCTGACTGGACACACACACACACACACACACACAGGCACACACCCCTATCTCAAATCATTTTGGGGCATGACTATAAAATCTGGAAATCAACCTGTTTTCTTTACGACTTTGCTCCTTTGGGAGATGAGCTGAAAACCATCTCGAACGAGTTACATTTTCTTTCCTGAAAGGTGCAGATTCGCTCTATAGGAACAGCTTCAGCTTCAGTGATGAAAAACTGAATTCTCCAACAGACGCTGCTCCAGCTCTTCTCTCCCCCACCGTCCCTCCTCGGAAAGGTAGGCTCGTGAGTGGTGGTATGAGGGTTTTGGTTTCCTTCTTCTCTCACCCTTCCCGGTCTCTTGTCTCTTCCGCCTGACCCCCGACCCTTCCCAAATGTGCAAAATAAATAGATAAAACTAACATCTTCGTACGGTGTGAGGTGGAACTGTCCTTTCTCAGGATTCTGATCGGTGTAAAAATGAAATCAGGTAATTGAGGGGCAAGGAACCAGATCCGCAGGGAGAAAGAACACTTGTCTTTACGCTCTGCTTTCTCTCACGTGGTGTAATCAAGACCATGCCAAATGACAGTGCTCTCTCAGACTGGTTGGTTCAAGAATTGAAAACTCAGCAGTTAGGGTTTGCAGAAAGTGAGATCCTTTTTATTGCATTAACTATGTAACCAATGCTTTCAGATTACCAATTTAGCAATTCAAGGGGGTCATCATCATGAGGCAGGCCATGATCTCACATGATTTAAAATAGCAGCTCCAGCCTGTCTCTACTGTGATATTAATAGACCTAAAAAGTTTTTAAAGATGCATGAGCAGTTTCTTATTTTTTGGAACTTGTAAAGTGTCTCCAGCTAGAGAGCTGAATGTTCTGTTACATTGGACAAGTGCCCTCTTGAAAACAAAAGGAGTTTTTCTCCTCAAGAAACATTATACTTGCTGAAAATAGTTGCAGAATGCAATAAAAATGGAACATGGTTAAAAAGAAATATGAAGATTCTATTACTTTTCTCACTCTTGGCATTAAAGGCAGAATTTCCCTCTTTTTCAAAAGACTGATTTTTAAATTCTCCTCTCAACATAGCCGTGTTGAGCAGTCACTAGGGACTCTGCTGTTGTCCAGCTCTCTGCAAAACAGAGCTATTGAATTCAGAGAGACAGGGCAGTCTAGGAAGTGGCTGAAAACGTGCCGAGATTTGCTACCTGATCTTTAAGAGGTAGGAATTACAGAAGGAGGAAAAAGCCCTAGTGGCAAATTGACTTTAAAAGCTGAGAACAACGAGCCATTTGTAGCCAGCCAGCAAGGGTTAATTAATACAAATATCCAGGCACGTGTTTCGGACAAGGCATGAATGACGAACCCTACAGGAACGAGTATATGTCTCAGGATATAGAGGGAACAAAATCAAGACAAGGACTGGCTGCCTTGTCCTGACAGCTGGATGGGATGAGGCTGTCCCAGACCCGGAGGCCTCAGTTTGCCTTTCTGTACCATTTTGACAAAGAACAGTGGCTCCTCCTTCGTTTCATACCGAGGGCTGTGGTATTGCCCTGGGGTGGTGGCACAAACAAGAATGTGTCAAAGGCGAGGCTTAGTGGGAATATTGAATCTGGGTGTCCACTCTGCACTGTGCCACACTTACCGGACATTTTTGACTGATAACTCAAAACCTACAGAGTCAAAAAAATCAAAACTTTTCATCTTCCTTTCCAGCCTCTCCTCTCCCCTGCCCCTCAGACTTTTAAGGTAGTGAAGGGAGATTCTTCTTCTAGGTTGTTGGGGTGAGGGTGGCACAGGGGATGATGAACTGAAAAAACACAAGAAGGGGACGTCTAGGTTAATCTTCAGAATCAGTGTCTGAGTTGACTGTAAATAAACATTGGAGCAGACACTTGGGGTTGGTACGGGACAGTCTGAAATAACGTCTCTGAAGATCCAGAGATACAAAATGGGGTCGCATAATCCTGGGAACAGAGGGCTTCTTGAGCTGTCATTGATATGGAAACTGAAGGTCGACTCTTGTTTTTCAGCTAAACTAGGAGACACGAAAGAGCTAGAAGACTTTATTGCTGATCTTGACAGAACATTAGCAAGTGAGTACGCGCCTCGTATTAAAAAAATCAAACAGAAAACCAACCAACACCGCTGATAAAGTGCCATAATAGTTACCAGCTTGCCTGGGGGCAGGAAGTTACATCACTGGGCTTCTTTAGGTTCAGAAACAGGACCCTAGTGGCTCAGAAAGAAATTCTGAGGACAAGTTTGCATTAATGTAGACCGTGTGCCTTTCCAAACAGTGAGAACAGGTTACCAGCAAACAATGACATTTTGTTTGAAAAATGCAGAGTAGTTATTAGAGCAAGATTGGAGCTTTACCATCACGATGTCCTGGCAGGCTTTTTGGAGGAGAAATGAGCCAACTGACTACAAAACCAATGTTTTAACAAGCCAGATGGTTCCATCCCATGGGCAAAGGAAGTGTTCCAGGTTAGATCCAAGGATTTGGGGAGGTCTGACTTCTAAAGGGTTGAATCCCAAAAGAAAGAATTGGCCTGGGGAGACCCCATAGCCAAAGGCTCACACCAATTAGTGAAAAACCTGGATTAAGTACACACTACTTTGTGTCCCATTTGGCAGTTACACTAATGGTACCCCCTTATGTGACTGGAAATGTTGGGAACTGAAGATATCAGACCATAACTACAATGGGGGTGGGGGGTGTCCAGAAGACGGGGCCCTGAGAACCAATCTACCCACTCTGTTTCAAGAGGAAAGGATTACAGGAGCCAGAAGAATCAGCTAGGACTTCTGGGATAAAAGTTTCAGCAGCTCTACTCTTGGGGGAGAGGCGGGGGTCTCATTCAGTCACAGAGCAGAAGAATTTTGTCCTAGGGTCTTAATTTTTTTAATGAAAGAGTTGATTTTCCATAAGGAATGTTTTATGGTATCCTCTGCTAAATAGCCAGGTGTAACCTGAAAAATTAGATCCAAAGCTGATTATGTAAAAATGACCCTGTTCTTCATACTGTTTCAGACAGACGTAAATCTCAGGTGGAAAGTCCTTGTGTATTTTCTACCTTCTCTTGCCCGTTCTCTTACCTGCTATACCATCCCACATCAGAAGACCCACGCCTGTTTTGACAGAGATTATTGTAATTACAGCACAATTTGTACGAGACCCGTGGAACAAGCCTGCCTACTTCATGGAAATTGCAGCTGGCCGCCCGGTTGTACCAGTTAATCAGACATACATTACGTGGGAAACCTGCCATTAAGTATGATGCTTTGATGCCTGTCTGCGACGGTGTTAAGCTCTGGTTAAGCCTAGGAATTGGAAACTCTTATGAGTGCATGATAACCTTATTTATCTCCTTTTAACAGGTATGTGAAACAAGGAGAAGTTCTGGGTCCTTTCATCCTAAGGGAGAAGCTTCAGAAAGCTCCGAGGACCCTGGTAAAATCAGCTACGGAATTTGCTGCCAGAGCAGACAGAGATGAGAACTCACCTACCAGCAGGCCATTCTCAGACTCGTTCTGAAACCAGCCTTTGATCATCTCTGGGCAATTTAGAGCGTGAAACTGACTTTGTTGACCAGCTTGCAGCATATTAGAACAGATGACCCATGCTAATATTGTATTTTCTCTCAAAACATAGCTTTCCTGTAATTTAAAGTGCATTTATGGAAATATTTGTAATTAATTATATATAGTTGGAAACAGTAATATGCTTTTCCCAGTATAATATATTTTTGTATGCAAATAAAATTTGAACTGGAGTCTGTATGTTGTAAACTTTTTTTTTTTTAAATATCTTTCAATGTATTCTCATTCAAATAATGTTCTAGTGGGAATAACACCCCTCTTGATGCCTAATGAGGGCGTTGAATGCTCCAGATCACTCTAGACAATAGGGTGGGGAAGTGTGACTTTGAACCTCATTCAGTACTCCAGAGGGAAATGCTGGTATACGATTCATGGGAAATTTTATTTTATTTGGTTTTATTTATTTTTTTAGGCTTGTTTATTTTGAGAAAGAGAGAGTGGGAGAGGGGCAGAAAAAGAGGAAGAGAGAAAGAAGCCTGATGCGGGGCTCGATCTCACAACTGTGTGATGGGGACCAGAGCTGAAGTCAAGAGTCTGATGCTTAACCCGCTGAGCTACCCAGGCTCTCCTCATGAGAATCTTAATTTGAGGGCCATGGGTTGTTTAATTGACTGAGGATTGTGGTTTTGATGGAAGTTGGGTTTCTCTTCTACCTCTCTTCTCCTCATATCTTACCACCTTTTTAGGTGCTGTGGGCTCTTTCCTTCAATTAAGAGAAACACTATTTGCACTCAAAATTCAGGACTGAAATAGGAGTGAACGTTGGGGCAGCTGGAGGACTTGAAAGTTATGGTGCTCTTACCAGATCTGTGTGTTAGGCAAGAGCTGATGGCACTGGCTTGATACTTAGGTTCAGGTGGCTTCTGTGGAGCTGGAGGGTCCAGACGCAAGGTCTTCCACAGGGTGGGCTTTGCATGTGGAAGGCAATGACCACCCCTACTTCCCACCACCAGCCTTTTGGGGAGGATGGAGAGAGCACAAAAACAGGGAAGTTCATAATTTTCTTATCTATGTTTTTCTATCTTTAAAACCTCTAAAACAACCAAGCATTACTTTGATAATCAGAATCACGGTAGTTACAAACTCAATCCTTTTGTTTCTATAGGCCACAAATCTAAAACATAACTCCTCGGAATTTTATTTATATCTTCGAGAGGTAACTTATATTTGATCTGCTTTTTAGGGCATCAGAAAACTCCATGGCCTTTTCTTTAACCTTTGTCTTTTCCTCAGGTTCTGGGAAAACTTTGGGGTTGAGCCCCAAATATTTTCTTTATTTCTTTATTGAGATATAATTCACATGCCTTAACATTCATCCCTGTACGTGTACAATTCAGTGACGTTTGGTATATTCACAGAGTTGTGCAGCCATCGCCAGTACCTAATTATCTGTCTCTCTGGATTCGTCTATTCTGGATGTTTGGAATTAGTGGAATCATACAGTATGTGACCCTTTGGGTCTGGCTTCTCTCCCTTAGCGTGCTATTTTCCAGGTTCATCCATGTTGAGCATGAATCAGTGCTTCATTCCTTTTAATGAGTGAATAATCACTGTATGGATATGCCATATTTTGTTTATCCATTTATTAGTCGAGGAGCATTTGGGTTGTTTCTACTTTTTTGGCTAATGAATAATGCCATTATGAATATTCATGTACAAATTTTTATGTAGACATATTTCAAAATTTCTCCTGGGAATATAACTTGAAGGGGAATTGCCAGGTCATCTGATAATCCTATATTCAACTTCTTCAGGAATTGCCAAACTTTTCCCTTTTACATTCCCATCAGTAACATACGTGGGTTCTCATTCCTCCACATCCTCACCAACACTTGTTATTGTCTGTATTTTTGAATAAAGGCATCCTATTGGTTGTAAAGTTGTATTTTATTGTGGTTTTAATTTGCATTTCCCTGATGACTAATGATGTCAAACATCTACTTATGTACTTATTGGCTGTTTGTATATCTTCTTTGGAGAAATGTTGATTAAAATCTTTTGCCCATTTTTACAAAGTTTATTTATTTATTTATTTTGAGAGAGTGCAAGCAGGGGAGGGGCAGAGAGAGAGAGAGAGAAACAGAGAGAGACAGAGACAGAGAATTTGAAGCAGGCTCCAGGCTCTGAGCTGTCAGCACAGACCCCGACACAGGGCTTGAACTCATGAACTGTGAGATCATGACCTGAGCTGAAGTTGGATGCTTAACTGACTGAGCCACCCAAGCTCCCCTCATTTGTCCACTTTTAAATTAGGTTGTCTGTATTATTATTGAGTTGTAGGAGTTTTCTATTTTCTATGTATTCTGTATACAGGTCCCTTATCAGATATATGATTTGCAAATATTTTTTCCTATTTTGTAAATCATGTTTTCACCTTTTTTGTGTGTCCTTTGAAGCTCCAAAGTTCTAAATTTGATGACATGTAATTTATTTTTTCTTTTGTCACTTGTGCTTGTGGTGTCATATCTAAGAAATTATTGCCTAATTCAAGGTCACAAAGAGTTACTCATGGTTTTTTTTAGGAGTTGCATAATTTTTTACAACTCTTACATTATACAAGTCTTACATTTAAGTCTTTGAAGACTTTGAGCTAATTTTTGTATATGATGTGAGCTGAGGTCCAACTTCATTCTTTTACGTATAAATATCCGGTTGTCATTGCACTATTTGTTGAAAAGACACTTTTTTCCTCGTTGAATTGTATTGGCTCCCTTGTTGAAAATCAGTATGGGTTGATTGATGGACTCCCAGTTCTCTTCCAGTGATCTATATGTTTACCCTTATTTTAGGACCACACAGACTACATTACTGTAGCTTTGTAGCAGATTTTGAAATCAGAACGTGTGTGTCCTCCAACTTTGTTCTTCTGCAAGATTATACTGGCTGTTCTGGATTTGTTGCATTTTTATGTGAATTGCAGGATCAGCTTGTCAATTTCTATAAAAAAGGCAGCTAGGATTTTCCTAGAGATTGCACTGAATTTCTAGATCAGTTTGGGTTGCCATTTTAGCAACATTATGTCTTCCTTCTAATTCATGAATGTGAAATACCTTTCAGTTTATTTAGGTCTTCTTAATCTCTTTCAACTGCTTTGTAGTTTTCACTGTATCAATTTTGCACCTTTTTGGGTCAAATTTATTCCTAAGTATTTTATTCATTCTGATGACAACGTAAGAAAACATTTGAGAATTGTTTTATTCCATAATTTTTTTAGATTGTTTTTGTTATTGTACAGAATACACTTGATTTTGCATACTGATTTTGTATCCTGCAGCCTTGCTGTAACTGTTTATTAGTTTGAGTAGTTTTTTGTGTGCGGATTTTGTATACAAAATCATGCCATTTGCAAATAGAAATAGTTTCACTTCTTTTTCAGTCTGAATGCATCTTCCATTCTTTCTGTTGCCTCACTGCCCTGGCTAGAACTCCCAGCACAATGTTGAAAATATGTGGTGTGTGAGAAGGCACACCTAGTCTTGTTATTGATCTTGGAGGAAAAGCTGATGGTCTTTTGCCATTAAGTATGATGGTAGTTGTGGGAATATTTTCTTTTTTAATCAAACAAGCCCTTGGCTTGTTGTCTAAACATAACTTCTCCATTATGTGGAACTGTTTCTTATTCACGTTTGGGACCTTTATTTGCTTTGGATAAATCTTTTTCATCAGGATACCAGTGGCTGTTCATTGTCACTGTCATTTTTATTACTAGCCTCTTCCAGAATTGTGGACCTATCTGCATTTGTCAGCTCTTTCTTTATGGTCTCTTGGAACCGGGACTCCCAAAGTTAGAAGTGCAGGGTATCTGGTTTTTTGGGCTGTTGTGAGGGTAGGGTCAGTGGTTTGGGGAAAAGAAGTGAATTCTTGGGGCACCTATGTGGCTCAGGTGGTTAAATATCCAACTTTGGCTCAGGTCATGATCTCACAGTTTGTGGATTCGAGCCCTGTGTTTGGTCTCTATGCTGACTGCTCAGAGCCTGGAGCCTGCTTCAGATTCTGTGTCTCCCTCTCTCTCTGCCCCTCCCCTGCTCACACTCTGTCTCTCTCAAAAATAAATAAACATTTAAAAAAATGCTTTAAAAAAAAAAGAAGTGAATTCCTTTAGGGAATTGTTGGGGTGAGGGTAGTTTATATTTTATAAACCTCTGTTAGATGAATAACTGGAGACAAGCAAGCTGTGGGTCATGTCGCAGCTTGGGGCTCTGGGTATGTTGAAAAGAGTGTTTTCAATACTTCCCAAGATTCATTTTAAGGAACACATTCCTAACCTGTTTTGAAAAATAGGTATTAAGATCATACGTACTTGAAAAACGCTGCATGATATGTACCCTACTTTGAGATTAATTATGCACATTAGTACATAAAATACTTAGGTAGGGTTGAGTCTAAGCTGTTGGAATCAGCAAAGCCAATTATAGTGGCTTAAACAATATGGAAGTTTCTCACTAACAGGTGAGCAGTGCAGGGTGAGTGCCTTGCTGGTTCAATGGACATGACTTATTGGGAAATTATGACGGAGCCTGGCTACACAGAACATTGGCCCCAAGTGTTAGAAGGCACATCACCACAGAAGGTGGTGATGGGTGGCCTACTGGCAATCAGTCAAGACTGGGGACCCTGAGTTTCTCCACAGAAATATCCTTCTGGGTATGGGATGGGACAAAGGAAGAGAGAGTATGGGCTTTCAAACTAGACCAGGTTAAATCTCACCATACCGTGCAGCATCTGGGCAATCTTGGGCATGTTTATCTCCTTTCAGAGGTTGTTTCCTCATTTATAAAATGGGAGTGTAGGTCTGTGTCTCCCAGGGTCCTTGTGAAGATCAAATATAGAAGATGTAAAGCGTCTAGTATTCTTCCTCCCCCCACCCCCTCATATCACAAGGACATTGGGCTCCTGTACCCAAGGCAAAATTAAGCTCCATCTTACCCTGCAGGGGTCCCAGAGGCCAGTTGCAACCACCCAGTTCCTCATCTGATAGAAGAAAGCCAGCAGATCTAGTCTGATAGGGCCAGAGGGAGCGAGGCAGGGAGAGAGCACAGGAAAAAGGGCAGGGAGAGAAGCTTCAAGCCGCAGCCTTGCCACTGACTGGATTCTGGCCCCTCTCTGGGCCTCAGCTTCCTCCAGGTTCAGCCCCTACGGTTGAGTGGGCTCTGACCCTACCTCAGACTTGCAGCTCTTCTCTGAAAAGCAGATGGGCTATTTTTCTTGGTTTTTCAGTATGTGTTTCTTCCACACCCTTCTCCAAATGTTTTCCTGTGCTAATTTATTTGGCTAAGAAGGTTTGTGGTGACAGACACCAAACAGGAAATGGCTGTCATAGCTGCTGTCTGCAATTCTGTTTTTTTTTTTTTTTTTTTTTTGTTTTTAGGCTTTCTCCTGCATAGCTCACCTCTACATTGCTTGGTGTTGATTTAGGTGCAGGGCTAAGTGGAAGGGGAAAGGGAAAGGGAAACACATTTTTAGAAAGGAGCATTTTCCTTCAAGTTCAAAGTTTACTAAAGGTTAGGGATTATGCACAATGGCAGTATTAGGTGGTTTCTTTCTACCACAGGGCCTTTGCACATGCAGTTCCCGCTACCTAGGGTGCTCACTCTTCTCTGCCTTTCTTGTTAATTCTACTTCTTTAGAATTAGCTCAAGCATCATGTCCTCAGAAAGCCTTCCTGCCCATACCCCCTTCCCCAGTCTAGGCTGGTTCCTCACTGCTATTCTTATAGAGCCCTCTTTAAGTGCACTCATCCTGGTTTGTAATGAAATGGTCATTAGTGTGATTTTGGGGGTTGATTTCTACTCACCCTCCTGCAAGTGGACCATAAACTCCATGAAGGCAGGGACCATCTCTGGTTTGGCTTGCCATAGTATCCCCAGTGCTTGACATGGCTCCTGGCACATAGTAAGTGCTCAGTCTATACCTGTTGAGGGCATGGGTGAAATTTCTCACCTCTTGCACAGCCCAGGCAGATCAGGAGTGAGACAGTGTCCGTGGGTGCTCATTTGTCTTGTCTGTGCTGTCCTCTCACTTCCCTTGTAGGTTTTTTTCTGCTTTCCCTTCCCCAGGGCCTTGCTCCCATCCTTCCAAAGCATCTGAAGAATTGATCCAGGACCAAGATTGCAGCTGGAGGGCCCATAACAGGCCTTTCCCAGCTTTCCTATCATTTATAGGGGGAGAAGGGACCTCTGAAGACAGAGAGAGCTTTGAGGCCCAAAGAAACAAATCTTTAGTGGTGGAACTTCAGACACCCTCACTGATAGTAGGGAGAAGAGGCAGACGTCCTAGTCTCTCCAGGGAGATGTCTGATGTTAAGCCGACCCTGATCCTGACACAGTGTTAATACTTTTTCCTAGAACTCAAAAATTCCCAAGTCAGTAAAATCTTCTGAGCCCCATGGTGACAGAATATTGTTAACATACTGTGTGTATCTGAACATGTGAACGAATGCATATATGTGTACATGTGCACGTGTGTGTATGCGTGGGTGTGCATGTATGTGCATGTGTGTGCATGTGTATGTTATGGATTAGTTGGAAGGAAAGAGATGAAATTGTGGGTTCTGGTTTGGAAGGCCCAGGGGAAAAAGCAGAGCCGTTCCAGATCCCTGGAGGATCTGGTGTTGAGCTGCTCACTGGACAGTTCTGCTTCCTAGGCCTGGACTGGTCTGCTCGCCTATGGGCTTGTCCTTGCTTATCAACATTTCAAAACAGGATCACCTTTGTATTTGAGGTTTCATGCAACATATGGGGAAGGGCCCATTCCTACCTGCTCCCAGGAGGCATTTGACCTGTTGTCCTAGGCCCAGGGCCAAAGCCTGTTCTGGAATCAGAAGAGTCAAGGCTTGGTTGTAGATTCTAAGCCAAAGGAAGCCCATGCTCAGCCAAGAACAGGTCTGGGAGGGGGAGGACCAGAGTGTGACCCCTCACTTGTCAAGGGTATCTGGCAGGCAGGGTCTGGTGCTGCCGGAAGGAGGCCCTGAGAGCCACGGGAGGGGAAGGGAGCAGCAGTGTTGTGACAGGAGGGATTCTGAGTGAGAAGCTGCCCTGCTCAGGAAAGTGGGAGTGTGGAGTGAGTTCCTGGGATAACTCAGGGAGCCGCAGAGGAATGTGGGAAACATTCTTACCCATGACTTACCCAGTGAGGGTGGCGGTAGGTGAGCAGACTCAAAGGAAAGGAATCTTGAAAGAACACAGAGTTCAGGATCATTCTGGAAGGCGGGTCAGCAGCACACCTTTCAGATGGAACAAGGGCTGCCATCTGATCCCTTGTCCCACCTTTGCCCCTGACTGGCTCTATTTCCTTGGGCTGATACACAAAAAGCCTCATCTAAAATGAGGCTGCCTCATTTTAGGCATCAGAAACTGGACGCTGGGGCCAAAGGTTTAAGTGACCCTTAGACAAAAGTCTCAGACGACAAGTTTCAGGAAGGGGAAATCAGAGACGTAAATATACTACGGGGAAAATGAGCTCCCCAAACCATTATAATTAACCATCATAATCTCAAGTGATCCAGGACTGATAGAGAGATTAGCTGTGCCCGGAAGGACATTTGTTTGCAATTGCTTGTGCACAGATAAGAGAAGTTGCATAAGGCCGGCGGCAGGCTAGGGAGCCAGGGAGCACACAGACAAGGAAACCGCCTGGGAAGGGAGGTCACTCTGATTTGAGGAGGCCCGTTGTGCTAAGATTAGAGCCTGCCCTCAGAGGGGCCGTGGCACTGGTTCGGGGCCACAGCCTCACGGGTCCCAGGGCACGTGGGAAAATGAGATCTCGATCCTTCTCTGATTTTTAAATCTTGATTGAGACGGTGAAGAGATGGCTTCTCCTTGGCAGGTTGCTGCAGGGTGTTTTTCAGGCTGCACCGTTTGTAATTTGCGATTCTTTGTGCGAATTCTGCCTTTTCAATCCTGCCACACCCTGGGGTTTAGGATTCTGTTCGTGTTGTCTTCAGCCCTGTTCTGGAAGGTAAAACTGTTCCCTCCTTGGAAATAAAGAGACAGATGTACTACCATGATCTGAAAGGTTGGATTAGCATTTTCTCCTGATAATTAAGACTTTGCGCTACATAATCACTACTTTATTTCTCTTAAGATGAGAAGCACCTGGCTTGCGTTTCTTGGCCCGAGCTCAGACACTGGTTTTCTGAGTCTCTTAGTGGCTGCACGGTCCAGGAGAGACACAGGGAACGTGGAGATGGTCTGAGGGGAGGTATGAGGTGTCAGGAAAGAAAACTCTCCTTTCAAAGGGCTGGGCTTACATTGTCCTGCTGTCCTGAACGACTGAATGGGAATTTAAGGCCACTTAAGGGAGGCTGCCTGCTTTCCATATCACCAAGGATGGACTAGGGATCTTGGGCTAAGCTGGACACACCAATCGGTGGTGAGTTTGTGGGAGGGCTGGGGTTTGCTTTCTCCTGAGGCTTTTTTGTTTTTAAAGGCTAGATAATCATTTGCCTGAAAGGGTGTAGGGAAGAGTCTTTCTGAAGGAAGAGGGGTGTCTTTGATCTAACAAGGTTTTTCCGGTCCTGTGGCTGTTCCTTCCAGGTTTCCCTCCGGTCCTCACTGCGGGCCTCTTGAGCTGTTCCACTTTCGAGTACTCAATCCCACCTTGACAGCTGAACAGTGCATGAACTGGTGCCTCTGTGCACAGAGGCTGTGAGGCAGGCTAACAATGAGAACCTGATGTGGGCCCCGCCTAGAGTCACCATTTCAGCTATGTCTCATTTGGCCATGGGATTGAGGGGACTGTCACGCGAAGGGCGCTGTTTCCAGCGTAGCACCATAGCCTCAGAGGTCACACTGGGGTTTCCAGAGGCAAGGACATCCTGTTCTGGGATTTAAATAGATAAGTTTGGCATTTAAGGAGTGTGAAGTAATCCTCAAAGAAGGCCACTTAAGGAGGGATGTTTCTGTGAACGCAATGCTGGAGTGAGCCCACTCTAGAGCTTTTAAAGACAAGCTCCGTGGGGCGCCTGGGTGGCTCAGTTGGTGAAGCGTCTGACTTTGGCTCAGGTCATGATCTTATGGTTTGTGAGTTTGAGCCCTGCGTCAGACTCTCTGCTGTCAGTGCAGAGCCTACTTCGGATCCTCTGTCTCCCTCTCTCTGCCCCTACCCTGTTCGTGCACATTCTCAAAAATGAATAAACATTTTAAAAAAATAAACAGAAGCTGTGTAAGAGCTCTTTGTGGCAGGAATTCAGTGCCAATGTTAATAGTACCACATGTGGGGCCTGTGCCATGGGTGGCCTCTCCTCATTCTCAGGGCAGCCCGATGAGCAGGCTTTATCATTGCCAGTCTACAGACGAAGAAACTGAGGCTCCCAGTCATGGCGGCGGAGAGCGGCAGAGCAGGACCTCGTCTGAGGAAACTGAGGCTCCCGGTCATGGCGGCGGAGAGCGGCAGAGCAGGACCACGTCTGGGCCCTTTGGGGTTAAATGCCTGCTCTTTTTTGTCATCCCAGCCAGCCCCCAAGGAAAGTTCTGGGTCAGTTCGTCTCCTGCTACTCAAAGCTCAGAGGTTGGCTTCTTTGGGACTTTGATTAGGCAGAAATTTCAGAGACTTTGCTCTTTGTCACTCATCTTCCAGCCAATGGCTGACACTCTCAGAACCAAGGTCAGTGTTGCCATGGTTAACATCTGACTTCCAGGGAAGGAAGGGGCTGATGAGTGGAGCTCCGGGGCCCTGCTTCCCAGGCTAGGCCCTGAGCAAATGTGGAAAAGCAGAAACACAGAAAGTACCTGAAGAGTGCATCGAACCAGCTTCTTCAGGAGCCAAGCAATAGAGACAGCTAATCTGGCAGCCCCCCAGCCTCGTTCTCAGGGTAGCCAAATTTACTGGGATGAGATTCATGCCACCTGGAAGCCATGACTGCCGCCTTAGCTTCACATCTGTCTCCCTAGCATAGCACCCGTGTCTCACTCTGCTTCGGCCACAACCAGGTTTGTACAACCTGTCTCCTCCATTACCCCATTAGCTGCTGGGAGGTGTGAGTAGTGTCCCCCCACCAGGTTCCCCTGGGAGCTGGTTTCGGCCTGGCACCTGGTAAATTGAGGCTTGGCCTAAACTGAGAAAGGAGTTCATGTTAGAAGCAGCTAAGAGATGCTTCCCCGGCCTTCTTAGCGCAAATGGTAGTTAGAAGATGAAACTAACAGCTCCTTATTTTTAAACTAGCATGGAATAGGGAGAATACGGCTGAACTACGACTTAGGGGAACTGCCTTGAGTAGTGACTCTGCTACTTCCTAGTTGGAAGACTTCGGGCAAGTTATTTAATCCATTTGAGTTTGAGTTTCTGGCATAAAATATGTGTCCTAATTAATCTGAGGCTTATTAAGAGAAATGCATGAGATCACACAGATGAAAATACTTGTAAACGGGAGCCACAAGGTGGACAATTTTTGTGCTATTGAAAAAAATACAATGAATAAGTCCGGTTATTGTAGCAGAGTTTTGTCGTGTTCTATTTCATCTCTCCTTCTCTTTCTCTTCTGCAGTCACCACCCAAATACCGGCTCTTATGGAACTCATGTCAGAGTGGGGGAAATAGGCAAACGGAAATAGGGCGCTGTATTAACACACATACATAGGTAGCTGGCGATTTGCCCAAAGCCTATGCTTCTCTTTGTACGGTGTAGAATTGTTACCGTCTCAACAGGAGCGAGGATTACATTTTCCTGCCTTCCTTGTATCCAAGAGTGGCCATATGATTACTTCCTGCCCATGGATTGTAGGTAGAAGTGATGTATGTTGCTTCTGAGTGGAGCTTTTAAGGAGTGGGTGGGTGTTCTCCATTATTCTCTCTTTCCCTCTGTAGTTTGAGAGGGAGGGACTTTGAGGCTGTAAAGGATGGCAGGTTCATGAGATGGAAGGAACCTGGGTTCTGGAATCACCATGTGGAAGGAAGCCATTCGCTGACCAGGAACATCACCCTGGGCTGATACAGGAGTGAGAAATCAACTTCTGTTGTCTTAGTCTGCTGAAATGGCCTCATTTTCCTTACATGAAACATTAGTATTTTCCAGTTGACCCCCTTACTCCTAGTCACACAAGTAATCTTCCTCTGGATCCACCTGCTTTAAACAGAGTAGCACAGGGGTTATAAATACCCATAAAGTTGTTTATCACAGCAAGAACTAAAAAAGTGCCTGTTTTCTTTCTTTCTGCCTTTTAAGCACCCACAATATCTGCCACAGTGTAAACACCCCACACATCGTCTTTATTGAATTGAATCAAGGGTGCTAGGAAATACATTAAATTGACTAAAAGAAGGTACACTTTATTTTAAACGTGGAGCTGTGAGGGCAACTAGTATCTTAACCAGTTGCACGAAACAGTTTGTTGGTCCACCAGTGATGCAGAAGGAAAGAGCTGGTTTGTGCCATGTGGTGACATCTAACAGATACCACCAGGTGTTTCTGACTTGTTGCTGGGTGACCGTTGTTTCACATTTAAGGTCACTGGCCACAGACACCTGCATTTTTGCATGTTATTGCTGAAACCGCAAAAGCCCGCTGAGGGGTTAAGCAATTTGCCTAAGGTCACATGATAGGTAAGAGGAGGGAGACGGGTTTCCATTCGGGTCTGTCTGACCCCACAGTCCAGCACTGGCCACCACCACGTTTCACAGCAGAACAAGGAACTCTTGACTTGTGTGAGTGACACGAGTGTGACATTGGGATATAAATCATTACTGTGGTGCACTTCTGGGCCCCAGGTTGTGTGGTTGGACTGACGCTGGGCCTTTGTTGAAGGTTCAGGTCAGTTGGGAAGTGGGCTTGAAAAGAAGAAGGAGAAGGAAAGGCAGAAAGAGAAAGAGTGGGGTGAGTGTGGCGGGGGGGGAGGGGGGGGGGGAGGTGGAGGGAGACAATTTCTGGCTGTATTAAGCATATTCTAATGCCCATGAAGGCATGTTCTTTTTGGGTGTTTCAGATGAATGGTGGTCTCCCTATGATGACAGAATTCCCAAACCTCATCTCCCACTGAAGGAACCTGATAGTATGTAGCTCAGGCTTCAGCCTCCAGCCTCCAGGAAAGATTAGAGAAATGACCCTTTAGACCTGTTTCCTCGTCACTTGATGGGGCTTTGGAATGCTAGGCAGACTGGATGGCATTGAGACTGGCTTGGAGGGCTTAGAGGGGCTTCAGACGCTGGTATACCCAGGATAGTAAAACCAAGATTTCTTTTTTTTCCCTAGGCTGATGTCCATTAACCTGCTGACCGATCTAGCCTGGGTCTCTGGCTCAACTCATTCCTCTGGAAGAGATGGGTATAAGAAATGCCGCTCAAGGACTGAATACAGGGGCTTTGGGGGTAGAGTTTCAACAGGGGTGTTGAGAAAGTAACTAGGAATAGGAGCTATCCACAATTAGATTTTGATTAAGGAATTAAGTCGTTGTAAATTAATTTCTATCTTCCATGTTTGCATTTTTAAATTTTTCTTTCTTTACTGCTAATGGTAGGCTGATTTATTGGCTCAGGTTCTTCACTCCTCCCAGATATTCACATGCTTTTTCCCTGTGATTCTGCAGTTCCTCCCACTAGAGATAACTTATTTGTTGTCATGTGACTTGTTTTGGCCAATGGGCTGTTAACAGACATCCAAGCAGGCACTTGACATCTACTTGCATGGTTGGGCTTAATTTTTCATACATTTCCCCCCCGCCATCAGGAGAATATGCCAAGTTAGCCCACTGGTCTAAGGAGGATAAGAGATGCATGGAGCAGATCTGGTCCCAGTTTGCAGCTTAGAGCTGCCCAGATGAGCTCAGCCTGTATCAGATTGGCTCCAGCCAACACACAAATACACAAGTGAAATGCATGCTTTTTATTGTGTGCTGTTGACATTCTATGGTTGTTTGTTATGTTACCAACATATGTTATCAACAGCTGATTGATACATTACTAGAAGTTTCTTTTAATGCACTCTAATGCTTTCTTTGGTGAATTTATAAGTAAAATAATTTGACAAAACTTGGGCAGGATACCTCCTGGATTTAGATGTTTCCAAGTTCAGAAAGCCTTCTCTACATTCTGGCGAGGGCTGGGGCAAGTCTGGAAAGGAAGGAGTTGGGAGACGCTGATCACTCTAGAATAAGAATCTGTTATTACACCTTGAATAAATAGTTCGTTGTACATGAAATACTCCTTTTATCTTCAGGTTAAAACTTTAGGGTGTTTAACTCTGATGAGGTAAACAGACTGAGAGGGAGTTTTTGGATGTGCCTGGAATTTGCACAGTCTGGAATACCAGACTGTGGAGACTCTACATGAATCTCAGGATTGGGAAAAACTCTGTTGCCTTCAAATCCATCCTCCTGCTTTCAGAAAGGACCGTATATATATTTTTAAGTTTATTTATTTATTTTGAGAGAGAAGCACAAATGGGGGAGGGGCAGAGAGAGGGGGAGAGAGAGAGAATCCCAAGCAGGCTCCATCGGTACTGTCAGTGGGGAGCCTGATGCTGGACTCAAACTCATGAACCATGAGATCATGATCTGAGCCGAAGTCAGCTGCTTAACCAGCTGAGCCGTCCAGGTGCCCCAGGAAGGATCATATTTTTAAACATAGTATTTTCTTTTTCTGATTTGGCAGAAATACATCCCATTTTGGAAAATACAAGAAGCAATAACGAAAAAAATGAAAATAATCTATAATCCTACTAGCCAAAGATAACTACAATCAACATTTGGGGATTTTCCCTGTGACTTTTCAAAATGTATTTTATCCTACTTATTGTTAGCACATGACATTATATCTTGAGGATTTTTTCATGTTGTGACTTTGTAAACATCTGTTTCACGGAAGAAGGGCAAAATGAATATTTTGAAGACTTAGGAAATAATTTCTGAAGTTAATTGCACCAATTTACAGTCTTACCTGATATATGTGAGAGTTTCTTTCCTTTTTTTTAACTTTAAGTTAAATGAAGTTACATTAAATTTTTACTTTCATTTTTTGAGAGTTTCTATTTCACTTTTCCCAATATACTTTGCGGGTGTGTTAAACATCTTTGCTGTTAAAACAAAATTTTTTAAAAAAGGTATTTTATCACAATTCTTTGAAGTCTGTGTCGATTCCATGCCTCCTCTGGGGTTGCTCAGTTGGCTGGAAAAACAACCATGCTGGTTGGTTTCACTCAACTCCATAACTAGTGATCTCAAGTGAGCTTTTGTTTTTGCCTGGCAATCTGCCTCCATTTTCCACTCTCCTAAACTATTTCACACCTTCTCCTCTTTCCTCCAACCTTCGTCTCCCTCCTCACTCTCTGCTGATGACCTCAGTCCATATTTCATTGAGAACATGAATAGAGCTCCCACATGCTACCCTGGCCATTCTGCTTGTATTGATGCCCATTTACTCTACTCTATCATGATGCCCATGATCTGAGATCAGTCCCTTTTGATGCTCTCTAGATTTAATCCTTTCTTGCCCACCTAAGCACTTCACTCTGGCAAGTCTCTTTTTCTCCTACATTATTATTCCAGTTATCAAAAAAACACGCTCTAATGTCTCCTATCTTAAAAACAAAACGAACCTCCAAACCTCCATTGACTTCACATCTCCCTCCCACATCTAGCTACTGCCTCTCTTTTGTCCTTTACAGCAAAGTCTTCAAAAGATTTGTGCCACTGTCTCTGCTTCCTCTCCTCCCCATTCTCTTTTGGCCACACTTAATCAGGTTTCACTCTGCCCAAAGGGCCATTGTCAAGGTCCCCAGTGATCCCATGTTGCCAGTGGTCAATGCATCTTCTCCACCCCTGTAGCATTTGACACAGTCGGTCATTCCTGAAGACTTGCTTCATACTGGCTTCTGAGATACTGCTGATTCTCCTGCCTACTGGGCGCTTTTCTCAGAGTCTTTGCAGTTTCTCTGTATCTCCATATCTTAAGGTTGGAGGCTCCAAGGTTTAGCCCTTGGACCTCCTCTCCTCTTTATTTACTTTCATTGCCTTTTGACCAGTTCAGTCTCATGACTTTATATGACATCTACATCCTGATGACTCCAAAATTGATATCTCCAGCATGATCTTCTCCCTGAGCCCCTGACTCATGCATCCAACTGCCTGCGTGACTTTGCCAACTGATAATCTAACATCTCAAAATTATCACATCCAAACAATCTCCTGATTCCGTCCTTATCATCAATACGCAGTCTTCCTCAGGCAAACACTCTCCTTCCACGAATTTGCTGAGGCCCGAAACTTTGGAGTCAGCTTTGATTCTTCTCTTTCTTTCATACTTCTGATCCAGTCTGCCAGGGATTCTGTTGACTCTACTTCCAAAGGATGCCACATCCCTCTCTCACTCCCTTCAGCACTTCCAGCCTGGTCTGAGCCACTACTGGTTCTCACCTGGATGACTGCAAAGCCTCCCGGTTAATCTCCATCATTCGGCTTTCCCATTCCCCCTTTTCCCCACATCTATCCTCCACACAGTGGCTGACTCATCCTTTTAAAGCTAAATTCAGATCATGTCACTCCTCCTGGCAAAATCCTCCCATGGCTTGCCGTCCACCCCACACAGAGTAAAGCCAAGGTCCTGGCCTACAGGCCCCGTGCCCACCAGTCCCTGCTGTTCTCTACCTTCATCTCCTCCTTCTGCCCCCTTGCTCGCTGTGCTCCAGCCAAATGGGCCTCCTTGCTGTTCTTCAGGCATGCTCAGCTTAGGGCCTTTATGCTCACTGTTTATGCAGTCAGGGTGTTCTTCCCCAGCTAGCTCATTGCTTTAGCCTCCTTTCCTTTTTGCCTCTTTTCCTGGGTGTCCCGGAAGGGGCCACCGTGAAAAGGCCTTTACAGAGAGGAGTAACAGATCAACCAGAGGATAGATGCAGGTGTTCTTGTCAAGGGGACTACAAGAGAGTGCCCCCACTGACTGGGGGTATCTGCTACGAACCCACTCCTGCCCCACGAGGGGAAGATTCAGTTTCCAACACCTTCTCGTCTCAGAGAGAGCCATGTCAGTTTATGACAGTACCTGACAAGGAGGTTTCTTTCCCCCCTAATGCCTCACTTCTCCCCTCCTCCCCACCCCCCACCCACTATCCCAGGAGGGGTCAGAAATAATGGGGAACAAGATGGTGAAGGAGGGGTAAGAGAGGAGTAAACATAAAATGTTATTAAGGTCTTTATCATGTCTTAATATTTTCAAAGAGAATGAACACTTTTACTTTATACTTGTTTCATTGACACTTATTTAATATTTAATTAAAATCGTCCATTCAGATTAAAAATATCTATCAAATAAAGATGAAGTGAGATGACATGTTTTGCCGCAGACCTGAGCTGAATGGTGCCACCCAACCCACTGCAGACTATTTTCACCTCCTGAACGTCTCTCGGGGCAGCACTGGCTATGGGAAAAAGTCTGGGGGCAGAGCCTGGGAGCCACAGGTAGGACAATGGAGACAAATATCTTCCTGTTTTTCCCTAATGCTCTTCACTTTTTCATGTTTCACAGAAATCTGTTTTCCAACAGTACGTCAGCAGCTGAGTTTTTAAAAAAAAAATTTTTTTTTTTTTGGTGTTTATTTTTGAGAGAGAGAGAGAGACAGAGTGCGAGCAGGGGAGGGGAAGAGAGAGGGGGAGACACAGAATCTGAAGCAGCTCCAGGCTCCAAGCTGTCAGCACAGAGCCCGACGCAGGGCTCGAACTCACGAAACGCGAGATCATGACCTGAGCTGAAGTCAGAAGCTTAACCGACTGAGCCACCCAGGCTCCCCAGCAGCTTAGTTTTTTAACCAGAAGCAAGAAACACATCATCTGAGCACTGGAGCTGAAATAAATTTTTCTTTAGCAGCTCAACAAATAGTAAGAAAAGGCTCGCTCTATGCCAGGCCCCATGCTGGAGATAGCAATTAGGATAAGATTACCGCGGCCCCTCTCAGGGGATCAGACAGGGCATCAGGTGATATTGTGTGAACGGGGGCCTGGACAGGAGGCGCAGGAAAGGAATTCCAGCTTGTGCTATCAGGGAAGGCTTCCTGGAGGAAGTGGATATACCCAAAGATTTGCAGACAGACACTGTGAGTGGATACAGCCAGGAGAAGGAGAGAAGAAAGAGTGTTCCAGCTGCAGGGGATCAGAAGATATCCCCCTCACTTGTCATATGCAGCTTTAGTATACAGATTATTCTCAGCTGAAGGCACTTCAATAGCTAATGCAGTAAGGGCTCCCTGACTTTCCCCTTTCTACCTAAAAGCGGGCGATAAAATTTCCCCTGAGAGAAATGCCCTCCCTGTACCAGGATGAGAACCTTCTTATCACTGGAGAGTGTAGAGAGTTAATGCTGGAAAGCCTCTGTACAAACCAGCCCACTAAAATAACTTATCTTTTATTGGTTTCCCCCATGTATTTCCCAGTCACTGCCGCACAATTTACTGTCCCCAGCCCGAGGCACCTTGTCTTACCACATTCCCACAATTGGTCAGGCTTTGGGGCCCAATGCCTTCTTTAGGTCTTTATTTTCCTTTTGAGGACTTGCATGTACATGTAAAAATATCAGATAAAATGTGTGCGCTTTTCTCCTACTGATCTTACGTCAGTTTAATTCCTAGCTCCACCTTAAGAGAACCGAAGGAAATTATCCCTTCTCTTTTTTTTTCAGTGTTTATTTATTTTTGAGAGAGAGAGAGTGTGTGTGAGCGAGGAAGGGGCAGAGAGGGGGGGTGGCAGAGAATCCAAAGTGAGCTCCGTGCTGACAGCAGTAAGGTCGATGAGGGGCTCAAACCCATGAACTGTGAGTTCAGGACCTGAGCAGAAATCTGACATTCAACTGACAGAGTCACCCAGGCACTCCAAATTATTCCTTCTCTATACAGCTGAGGATGCATCATGAGGGTGGCACTGAGGGCCTGAGAGGCCAATCATCCCTGAGCCTGAGGAGAGTTGATAAACGTTGCAACCTGTCCTCAGCTATCTTGTGGGGAAATGGGGCATCCGGTGCCTGCACCTGGGCCATTCCCTTTGAGCCCATGCGTGGTGACTGTGGTTGTTACGGAGAGGTCCTCAAGGAGCAGGAGTTCTGGAGGACATGGGACTGGGCCTTCCAGCCGAGTCTACTCACCATGAGCTTTTTACTCTTCTGCCAATGTGGGACCATCCAGGGACTACTTTGTCAAGGGAAATGGCAGGTGTGCTTAAATACTTAGATGCAGTTCGGTTGATCGGCTGTTTTAGTCCTCAGGAACGGGATGGAGACCGTTCTGTGGAGAGGTGATGGAGAACGTTCTGTGGAGAGGTGATGATAGGGTGTTGGAGCCAGAAGCTCATTCTGGAGCATGGCGCATGGCCCCAGAAGGCACTCCTTGTGGGTGTGTGGCTGGAGGCTCTCAGAGGCTGGGGAAGTCTAAGGACGTCAGGGACCTCTATCAAACGGGGCTGACAATGAGTGGGGGGGAGCAGACCAGCAGCGTGGGAGTGATGATGGGGTTTGGAGACAGACAGTTTGGCCTGGGGCTAGCCTTGACTAAATAATTATAACTAATGCTATGAAGCGTTTATATGCTAGAATCCTTCCAAAGTGTTTCACATACATTAACTCAATACACTCCCATGGTTACTTAGGGAAACTGAGGCATGGGAGGGTTAAGTAACTTCCCTAGTACGGAGCTTGTTAGCAGCAGAGCCAGGGTTTGAACTCAAGCTATCTGACAGTACCTGCCTCTCAGTGACACTGGAAGATAATGACGATGACATTAACACGCACGTGGTATGTGGTTTATTCTGGAATTGTTCTGGGTTCTGGAGAGTCAGCACTGAACAGGAGCAACACAGTCCCCGCTCTGTGGGGCTGATAATCTAGTGGAGAGATAGACAAGAGAACCACACAACAAATAGATCAAAAAATAACTTTAGAGAGTGACACATGCTATAGAAAGTTAAGGCAGGGGGCTGTGACAGAGGAGGACAAGAGGAGTTCAGGGAACACTCACTGAATGGATGACTGTATGAATGAGCAGTTGGGGGCTCGGAGGCCAACAGGTACCTCATAAATTAAGACAACCCTAAGCACCTGACGCTCACAGTCTGCAGCCTGAGGTGTGTTTTTAAAAAAATCGTTTCCCCATTTGTCCAGTGATGTCAGACTTTTAGTCTGGTTATTTCATTATGCATTTATTCTATCATTAAATGTATTACTGCTTATACTCAAAAAGAGATCCCTTGGGAACAAAGAATCATAACTTTTGAATAATAATATTCGCTCTGCTAAGCATCCTAAAGCTACTGGTCTTTCTCGAGAAAAGTTTATCATCAGTTTATCATTGATGTTATCATTCTGGGATGGGTTGTGAGTGGAAAGGGAAAGTATCCCAATTTTTTAAAAAGGTTTATTTATTGGGGCACCTGGGTGGCTCAGTCGGTTGGGCGTCCGACTTCAGCTCAGGTCATGATCTCGTGGTTCACGGGTGCAAGCCCTACCTCAGGCTCTGTGCTGACAGCTCAGAGCCTGGAGCCTGCTTTGTGGATTCTATCTCCCTCTCTCTGCCCCTTCCCAGCTCATACTCCGTCTCTCGCTCTCTCAACAATAAATAAACCATTAAAAAAATTTTTTTTAATGGTTTATTTATTTATTTTTGAGACAGAAAGTGGGAGAAGGACAGAGGAAGAGAGGGAATCCCAAGCAGGCTCCGCGCTGTCAGCACAGAGCCCAACACGGGCTCGAACTCACAACCGTTGAGATCATGACCTGAACTGAAATTGAGTCAGATGCTTAACTGGCTGAGCCACCCAGGTGCCCCTCAATTTTAATGCAACTCAAAGTAAATACCAGAGAAAGGTCAGTGCCTTTGCATGGGACCTCCCTCTGCAAAATAAAAACATATGGAGCATAGAAGCATTTCAAGAGTTCTATGGGGACAGTGTCACTGGCTCGCAGGTAGTGGAGTGTCACACAAGGCCCACACCCACCAGCCCTCTGAGCTTTAAAATCTGCAGGAGAGGGTCCCGTCATATCTCCTAGTTAACATCTGGGTCGCTTAAAGGAGAGTGGCAGGTAAGGAAGGTTGGTGCCCTGTGGTCTGGGACACCAGGCCCCACACTAGGTTCTCACCATCCCTTCACTGTCCCTCGGGGTCCAGCACAGCACCCGGCAGTGAAGATCCTTGCTTTCTGTGCCTCCCCGCTCCCTTCTGTCCCCAATCCTGTCTCTGGTCATCACCTGGTTGAGGGAAGGGCAGGTTAACTGTAGCAGCGGTGGGGAGAGGGGCCAGTTGGTGGAGCTCAGACTCTTGGGTCAGCAAATCTGGCCTCAGGTGTGGGAACAGGAAGGACAAGGCAGGGAGCAGCTGGCAGTGGGCAAAAACCACGAAGTTCCAGTGATTCCTGCTGGTGTGGAGATAGCAGGATGGTGGTGGTGAGTCAGGTGACAGGGGTGAGTCAGGTGATGGGTACGAGGGCTTTCTCTGGGAGCAGGTTTCAGAGGAGAGCACAGGTAGGGAAGGCACAGCCTCATTAGCTGACCGCGGTGAGCGTGGGAGAATTATGTCATTTCTCCCAGCCTCAGTTTCGTCATCCGCAAAAGGATGGCTATGTTCTTCTGCACCTGACTGGGCTTCCCGTTGAGGTGAGGTGGTTACAGCGATGGCGGGCCTGGGCTCCGGACAGGCTGCTCCTGCAGCAGGGCGCAGGTTGGGTTCTCCAGCCGAGGCACCAGTGAGGCCTGGGCCTGGAAGGTCAGAACTGGGCCTCAGGGTCAGGAAGGTGTCTTGTTAAATAGATTTGGAGGGAAACACTGCATGATATGGCTCCTTCTTGCAAAGTTCTAAAACCTCGATCCTATTAATGGCTGTTAGAGTCCTGCAGTTCAGAAGCCTTTTTAGCTTCACTGGTTCTCGTATTCACTTCCCCCCTTTCCCCGAGTACTTACTAACAACCCCAGGAACTATCCATGCCAGAGCCTTTTTGGTTTAAAAATTCTCCACCTTCCTGCTTCCTCTGGAGAGCGTCGGTCTTAGGGTTGGGTCTGGGACAGAGGCTATGGCAGCAGCCCGGCCGTGGGAAACACTGTAAGAGCATGGGGTGGGCCTGACACTATTTTCTTTCCCTTAAAAAAAAAAAAAAAGACCTCTTAATTCTGAATAACTGCAGATTTATAGGAAAGTTGCAAAGATAGGATAGACAGTTCCCATATGCCCTTCACCCAGCTTCCCGTAATGTTAATGTCTCACACATATGCCACAGTACCTTTGTCAAAGCTAAGAGATGAACATCGCAAGGGTACACTTGACTGTCTATAGACTTCATTCCCATCGCACCAGTTCTTCTACTCCGTCTTCTTTCTGTTCCAGGACCCAATCTGTAACACCACATGACATCATGACATTTAGGTCATTTTCCTTCTTCGTTCCTTATCTCTCCCACCCCACATTTCAGTGTGTGTGTGTGTGTGTGTGTGTGTGTGTGTGTGTGTCCCTGTCCCTCCTGGTTCTCCCATCTCGTGGATGGGACAGGGAGACTAAAGTAGGTGAAGGGGACAGTGAAGTGAGTGCAGGAGTCCTCTGTATTGGGGACAAGTTCCCATGATGCCTTTTGTGAAGTGAGCAGTGACTGCAGGAAGAGAAGTCCACAATGTGGCCAGATGGAGAGGGACCTGGGGAACCTGCTCACCCATGATGAGCAGGCAGAGGAAGCTGAAGCCGGGCAGGCTGAAAGAGCAGCTGTCTGCTTCTGGGGAGTAACAAGACAGAGAAACCCATGAAGCTTGAGGAGCCACTTCTTGAGGACAGTAGCCCCAACTATTCCCATCTCAGTTGTGGCTGCAGGTGGAGTGTGCCTGTGAGACAGCAGAACACTGGCCCTGTTACCTGAGAGCCAGATGGTTCACTCAGGCTCCACGCTGTAATTCAAGGCAACTGGCCAGGTGAGGGAGAGCTCAGGCACCAAGGTGGTATGGTGGGGTTGTCACTCAGAGTGTGTGCTCCAAGGTGACTGAAACAAGCTAACCACCCCATTCCATGCACAGATGAAGGATGAAAGCCAGGTGAACATAGAACAGGTTGTGTAAGCTCCAGAGCTGTGTGGAATAACAGGGAGAGACACTTTTGGCGTTCTGTGAAGCCCGCCCCATACAGAAGTGGAACAGACACTTCTGGATGCCTGCCCAACATGGATTTACACCCTTCCTCCTTGCCAACTCAACTCCGATTTACTTCAGGTCTCTGCTCCCTGGCTAAAAGTCTAAAAGGCAGGGGCACCTGGATGGCTCAGTTGGTTAAGCAACCAACTCTTGATTTAGGTTCAGGTCACAGTCTCATGGTTTGTGACTTCAAGCCCTGCGTTGGGCTCTGTCCTAACAGTGTGGCACCTGCTTGGGATTCTCTCTCTCCCTCTCCCTGCCTCTCCCCTGCTCATGCTCTCTCTCTCTCAAAATAAATAAATAAAACTTTAGAAAGCCTAAAAGGCAAATGCTTCAGGGAGGCTGGTTTCTGGGAGCCATATTATGTTCCCATACTGTTTGCCAGGGATTGGTTTAAGCATGGGCATGTGGTACAATTCTGGCCAACAATGTAGATGTGAGGAGTAGTCCTCTAGAGATGGGTGTGGGTGTTCTGGAAAAGTTTTCCTCATTCTCAAAGAGACTCAAAGGTGAAATGGTTTTCTTTTCTGAATCTTGGCAATGGAGTGCCTTGGATGCAATATCTGGAACTTTGGCAGCCATCTTGTGACTGAGAACAGTGAGCCTACAAGAATGGACTGATGGGTGGGGCGCCTGGCTGGCTCAGTCAGTATAGCATGCAACTCTTGATCTCAGGGTCTTGAGTTCCAGCCCCATGTTGCATATAGAGCTAACTTAAAAAAAAAAAAAAAAGAACAGACTGATAGGAAGAATCAACATCCTCTGTAACATCACTGAGTGGCCAAACCAACCCAGCTTGGTTGCAGCCACCTGCCTTTGGACTTTCCCTTGTGTGTAAGCCAGGTGAATTGGGTTTTTCTATTACTCTCTGGCACTGAATCACCCAGAGCCAGAATATCTATGACCTGCTGGGGCCACCCCTAGCTCTCCCTCCTTGTCCTATGAATCTCCACCCTAGGTCTCTGTATTCGTTTCCTATTGCTGCTACAATAACTTCCCAAAAATATAGTGACTTAAAACAAAACAGATGTATTTTCTTACCTTTCTGGAGGTCAGACATTTTTTTTAAAGTTTATTTATTTATTAGAGAGAGAGAGAGAGAGAGAGAGAGAGAGAATCCCAAGCAGGCTCTGCACTGTCAGTGCAGAGCCCAATGCGGGACTCGAAACCCACAAACCACAAGATCATGACTTGAGCTGAAATCAAGAATTGGACACTTAACTGACAGAAGCCCCTGGGACCCCTGGGGGTCAGAAGTTTAAAATCAAGGTGTTGCCATGTCGTATTCCTTCTGCAGGCTTCTGGAGAACACTGTTCTTTGCTCTTTTCAGCATTCCTTTACTCGTGACACCTTCCTCCCATCACTCAAGATCTCTGTTTCCCTTATCACATCTCCTGCTGCTCACTCTGACCTCCCGCCTCCCTCTTGTAAGGACCTTTGTGACTGAGTTGGGCCCACAGATAATCCAGGATAGTCTCCCCATCTCAAGATCCTTAATTTAATCCCATCTACTGAACTCCTTTGCCATGCAAGGTGACATCCTCTCAGGTTCTGCCAATTGGGGCATAGACATCTTTGGGAAGATGTTTTTCAGCCTAACACTCTCTCTCATCAAAGGTGATCCACACATCCCCTCGCAGCTCCACAGATGATGGTCGTTCTTGTGGTGCCCCCTCCAGGGCATAACTTGCACAGACCGCCAGTCCAACGCCAACTAGGGAGACTCTGCTTGAGTCTAGTATCTGCTCCTGGTGGGAGAGGAGAGCCTGAGTCAGAAAGACACAGGAATTGTGGATACAGAGTGAACTTTAGTTACTTCAAAGTGGAGAGAAATAGAGGCCTAGTGTGTTGTCAAGCTAAAAAAGATGTTGTCAGAGGCCTACCAGATGGCTTAAATGAGGTTCAGATTTTTCTTAGAAACTCACTGCTTTTGAGGACCCTCTTTGACGTCAGAGCCCCAGAAAGTCTGAGATCAGGGTGCCTGGGCATCTCTCAGGGAATATGAGCATCAGAGTTGGACTCTAACACCAATAGGCCACTGATCTGTTTCTCATCCATTCCGGACACTTGGCTAGGTTTGTGGTGCGAAAATTCAGAAGAACTGCACAGTCAGCTTTGGGGAGATTTCCAGCCATTTTCCTCCTTTTTGCCACATGCTGGGCTTCTGGCCGGGCCAAGGAGTACCATGCATGAATCCCGAATGTATTCTCCACGTTGCAGCCTGGAACATGTCTTCTACCTTCAGCCTTTGCAGCACGTCTGGAGCAAAGGTCACCTTGACTATAAAATGACGGGTTGGGAACAGTCTCAAAGATTTACAGCTTCCAAATGCCATGGCTTGTGGTTGGGAAAGGGACATGGAAGAGAGATTTTTGGAGCCAGAAACAATGAGGCCAGAGCATTTGAGGGCTTCTTACCCTTAGCCCAACCTTGCAAAAGGATGTGGAGGAAGATGGGCAAAGTTAGCCTCGGGTGACCATCTCTCACAGCCTGACACAGGTGGCATTTTTCTGGTGTCTTGGGTGATTCCATGTCTCCAACCCCTACCCTCTGTCTAGCCTCCTTTAAGGCAGCTCCATGGGTGGGAAGATGCACCAGCTTTGGTATAGACCAGTCCCACTAAGAGAAGCAGATCAACAACCCAGGAGATAATGAACAAATTTTGTTTGGAGAATAAGCCACTTCTTGAGGGCAAAGCAACAACATCCTTTCATTGGTCTATATTCTAGTGCTCATACCTTTGCCTTGGTGAATCTCCAGAGAACTATGCACTTCCCCCCAAATGCTGTATTTACTAGATGAAAGAGGAAGAATAGAAGGGAGCATATGGGAACCTTTACCTACCAAAAGGTAAGCCCGGTGGATGATGCCATCAACAGCTGATGTGGATGGATCACCAGGGCTGGCACCTGTAGCCCTCAGTTGGCATGGTTCTGTCACACTGAAAGTCCTTCTTGCCTTCTCAAGTCTCATTTTTCCCAGCTGGATTATGAAATCTCTGCCTTTTCCACCCAAAGCAAGTTGTGGTACATCAATGGGTTAAGGTATGTGGCAAAAGAGCCCTTTGGAAGAGAATGTTGACCTGGCAATCTTGTACTCAGGGGAGCAGGACCAGCACAGCGTGTCTTGCTGTCTAGTGCTGACTGTCTCCAAGCCCCACAGTCAGTGTGAATCTCCCTCAGAGACCAGACATGTAACTGGGGCTTCTGGGAAGGCGTCAGGCTTCTAGACACAGTCATAAGTGAAGGAATAGTCCCACAATGTGGACATTCAGTGGACTGAGGAGGTGGCTCTCATGCATGGTTTGGCTCTTGTCAGTGTCATGGTTGGAAATTCACCCTGGTTCATTCAGTTGTTTTGGGTTCTGTGCCAAGGGTGGCTGGGGAGATCCCTGAGGATTCCCTAGATGTACAGGGTCTGATTCATCCTGCCCCAGCCCAGGGTGATGACAGACATGGTCTGATTTCGGGCAGGGAACAACAAACCAGTGTTAATAAGAGAGAAACCTACTAGACGCTTCTGGAAGCATTTCAACTTTGTGCTCTTCCCTTATCTCCTTTCCCATACTCAATGGCAAAATAGCTAGAAAACCACAGGCTCCAAGGAGTCTCTGGAGAGGGGGTGGTGGTGGTGGTTAGAGCTTGTTTTCTAGAAAGCCAAGATAAAATGGGGAGCAGGCACACACATCCACATTGGGACATTTTGCTTCAGTGATGGCAGAAAGGTGGCTACTGTCTTGAGATCTGAAAAGGGGAGATAGGGTATCAGGTATTAGGGTGGAGGGAGATCCTCAAGAGTGCAACCACTGGGAGGCCATTCTGTCTACACTGTCCACTGGCTAAGGACACTGGATACTTGATACACCCCTGAGAGGCAGACTTTGGGGAAGATGGCATAGAGGAATTCCCCCTCTAGGCAAGAAAATGCAAAAGCCTCCTTCAGTCGGGGTTCATAGTTGCAAGCAAAAGCAACTAACCCTGGCTGATTAAGTGGGGAGAGAATTCATGAGTAAGACATTGAGGAGCTCACAGCATCTCCGGGAGCACCTGGTTTGGAAGCTGCACACCAGGGGTAGCACCACAACTTCTGCCGTAAGACCTGCATATGAAGAGACATTTGCTCTGCTGAAGGGCCCACAGCCAACACCTCAACACTGGACACTGGGTGCTGGCTGGACACAGAGCCCCTGCGGCCTCTAGAAACTGGAGGCCCTGCTCCTATGACCGTCATCACCCGTTGCCAGAATACATTCTGAGCTCTTCCAGCTGCTCCTCGTAGGTGACAGAGCCCAGACCACTTACCTTGCCTATCTATCAGGGAGCTGGAGAAGCCAGTGTCTGGCCTTTTTGGTTTTTATAATGACGTGTGGGCTCTGCCTCACAAGGTGGGTGGGGGGCACAGGCACAGAAAAAGGTGCAGGTCCTTAGGGACCAAACACAGATGACGGTTGTTCCCTCTAAGTCATGAAGGGATCGGAAATGACTGCAGGGGCTTCTGATGCTGTCATACTTCTTCGCCTGGGAACCACTATAATCTGGCTTCTTTCACTCTGAGCTCACTGACACTGTTCTTGTTAAGGTCTCCTGTGATCTCCATCTTGCTAAAATCTGTGGTCATATCTCTGCCTCCATCTTGGGCAACCTCTTAGCAACATGTGCCACAGTTAGTCACTCCTTGAAACACTATTTTCTCTTGGTTTCCATGACACCTCACCCCACTGGTTTCCCTCCACCCACCTCCTCCTCTGACGTCTTGGCTGGTTCTGTTTTCTCTGCCTGATCTCTGAGCATCGGTGTTCCCCAGACACGGTCCTGGCCCTTCTTTCCATCTTTGATATCTCCTCCATTAGCTCAGCTGTTCTTAGGACTTTAAACACCATCTACGTCCTGATGGCTCCTGCATTTGTGTCTCTAGTCCAGTTCTCTCCTTGGAACGCCAGACTTGTATACTCAATTGCAATAAATCTTTTTAGTTGGAGATAATTTCAAACTTTCAGAAGGGTTGCAAAAATAAAAATAGCACACAAAACACCTGTATTCCCTTTACCCAGATTCAGTTTTCAAACTCAGTAAATGTAACATTGCTGTAGTACCTTGATCTCATCTACCTACCATTCCTATTTCAGTTTTGTCATTTAGCCCAAAAATATTTCCTATGGCATTTTTTTCACCTTCAGTAAAGGATCTGGTCTAGGGGCGGACTTGGCACTGGATTGTCATGCCCCTTTGGCCTCCTTTTATCTGGAACATTTCCACAGCCTTTGTCTTTTACGACATTGACGTTTTTGAAGAAAACAGTCCCCTTCCTATTTTTTTTTTTTTTTAAATAGAACATTCCTCACTTTGGGTTTGCCTGATGTCTTCTCAGGATTAGCGTCAGGTTATTTATACTCTGCTGGAATACTGCCTCGGTTAGGCTGTGTTTTTCTCAGAGTATCACATCTGGGAGCACACGGTACCCCTTGCTGATGATGTTAATTTTGACCATCTTGTCAAGGTGCTCTCTGATTGCTCCACTGTGCAATTACTGTTTTGTTTTGTTTTCTTTCCCTTGTAACTAACACATGGTCTATGGGGAGACATTTTAAAACCATGCAAATATCCTGTTCTCCATCAAAATTTGCCTCTATATTTAATATCCACTGATGATTCTTGCCTGATTCATCCTGTGCTGGGATGATTGGAAAATGATGCTTTTAGTTTATATTTATAATTTTGAAAAAATTTTTCTTTAAGTTTATTTATTTATTTTGAGACAGAGACAGCATGAGTGGGGGAGGGGTAGAAAGAGAGGGAGAGAGAGAGAATCCCAAGCAGGCTCCGCACTGCCAGTGCAGAGCCCAACGCAGGGCTTGAACCCCTGAAACTGTGAGATCACGACCTGAGCCGAAACCAAGAGTTGGACGCTTAACCAACTGAGCCACCCAGGTGTCCCTATATTTATAATTTTTTTTAAAGTTTATTTATTTTGAGAAAGAGAGAGAGAGAGAGAGAGAGTGCACAAGCAGGGAAGGGGCAGAGAGAGAGGGAGAGAGAGGATCGCAAGCAGACTCCATGCTGCAAGTGCAGGGCCTGACACGGGGCTCAGACCCACAAACTGAGATCATGACCTGAGCTGAAATAAAGAGTTGGATGCTTAACCGACTGAGCCGTCCAGGAGCCCCAAGAAAATGATCCTTTTCTAATTCCAGGCACCACCTACATGTTGCCCCGTCAACCCCTGACATTCTGCTATGAGTAAGAGTCGTCTTTCTCCCCTATCCATCCCTCCCTTCCTTCCCTCCCTCTTTCCTTATCAACTTATTACTGGTATGAACACATGAGTTTTTCAATGGTTTGTAATTCATTGATGCACTCACTTAGCTGTCACACAGTTCAAACTCAACATGTCCACAATGGAACTCTCAGTTTCCCACTACAAACGAATGAACCCCCCCCAAAAAAAACTTCATCTTAGTCTTCCTGTCCTAGGAAATGTCACCATCAGCCCCCCAGCTACTCAAGCCAGAAACTGAGATGTCATCCTCAATTCTCGCCTTTCTCTCAGCCTCTACACCTAATTCATATGCAAGTTCTGTTGGGTCGACCTTCAAAATACATTTTGAGCCACCACCCCCCCCCCCCCCCCCCCCCCCCCCCCGTCTCTGTTTCTACCCCATGGCTCGCATCCCTGCCACTCTCATCTCTCCCCTGAACTGCTACAATATCTCTCCCTACTCCACCACTGCCCTGATGCCCCCTCCCGTTCCTTTGCACACACTAGCCAGTGTGATGTTTAAAAAAAATTATAATCAGATCATGTGTCTCCCCTGCTTCAAACCCTGTGACGGCTTCTCGTTGCATCTAGAATAAACTGCGCCCTTTGGCACAGCCTCCGGATCTCTGCAGCCTCTTTGGCCACATCTCCACTGCTCTCCTCCGGGCCTGCTGGTGCTGTAGGGGGCCCACACACACTTAACACCCCAGGTACACGGCTGACTTGCCCTTGCCTACCTCACCACATGACTTTCCCAGAGCGGTGGCTCAACAGGAGCCCAGGTTCTGGGGGTGATTTTCCACTGGATTTTCTCCCTATTGAGCAAGGGGTCGTCCTCCCAGCGCTTGGATTCAAAAGTGGTTGTGGAGATGACTCACGTGGGGCTTCATGTGCGAGAAAGCCATGGTTTGTGGTTTGGTTTGATTTGCCAGGCAAAGCAGAAGATTATGAGAAATGGGAGAGAGTTTTCACCAAAGTCAGTGACGGACAGAGGGCCGAGGGCCCTCTCTGAACCTGATCTTATCTCAGAGCGGGGACTGCACAAGCAGCCACGGGTTCAGGCGGCTCCCCTTGGCTCTTCCCAGGTGCGGCAAGGGCCTGGGGACCAGTGACCATGGTGGCACCCTCATACCTTCTCTGGTCCCTGCAGACTTGGGGTTTTCATAGCTATCGACCTTGGTTGACATGCTGGACTTTGACTTTTGGTTCTGTCCCTGGATGGTTGCTTTCTGGAGATGCTGGGTCACTCTCTCTTAATCTCACTTGTTTAGCAAACAAAACCAAAGGGAGACTTTCTCCTCTGGGTTCAAATGGGACTTCTGTTCAACTCTCACTCTGCCCTGTGCTACCCATCACCGCTCATCTCCCAGTCTCCAGCCTCCCTGCCTGTGTAATGCCCCCAGGCACTTTGGCCTTCCCCTCAGCTCCATGAGCCACACTGCCCGAGCTCTGTCCCCCTGTCCTCTCAGGCCAAGACCTGGGCACTGGCCGTGCGCATGCTGGCAGTCCTACCTAGTCACTTCTTGAAGCACCTTGTTAGGACCGGTCCTTCCCAGTAAGCTTAAACTCCTCAGAGGACTGGGCTTTGGTCCTGCAGAACAGGCCAGGGCTATGCAAACAACCTGACTCCCAGAGGGGCTCCCGGGTTGCCCTACAGGCTTCTGCATCTGGTGCATTCTGCTTTGAAGCTTTGGAGTATTATTCACAGCTGACAGGCCCGGCTTCTGAAAGCTGAGGGCTGTCTTTGGGGGAAGAGCCTTTGGGCATTTCTGAGGCTGTCACCTCACCTCTGCCACTTACCAACTGTGTGGCCTAGCCCTTTCTGTACAGTTGGGATGGTTTGAGTCCTCTGGCACTGGAGCCGGGAGCATAAGTGAGGCCAACACACCATGAGTTCTTAATAATTGGGAGTTATTACTGCTGTTGCTACTGCCTACTCATTCCGTTTGTAATGATTTGTTTACTTTCTGTCTTCCCCAGGAGCTTCTTGCTCTGTTTCTGTCCCATCCTCCTCTCTGATTCCAGAGCCTGATTGTCAATACATATAGTTTGATGAAAGAAAGAAAGAAAGAAAGAAAGAAAGAAAGAAAGAAAGAAGAGGGAGGGAGGGAGAGAAGGAAAGAAGGAAGGAAAAGAAAGAAAGAGAAAGGAGGGAGGGAAGAAAGGAAGGAAGGAAGAGAAAGAAAAGAAAGAAAGAAAGAAAGAAAGAAAGAAAGAAAGGAGGGAGGGAGAGAAGGAAGGAAGGAAGGAAAAGAAAGAAAGAGAAAGGAAGGAGGGAAGAAAGGAAGAAAGGAAGAAAGGAAGGAAGGAAGGAAGGAAGAAAGAGAAAGAAAGAAAGAAAGAAAAGAAAGAAAGAAAGAGGGAAAGGAGG
>NW_026059599.1:22303-46137 GCF_023721935.1 Panthera uncia | reverse complement strand
GCACCCGGGGCCCGGAGCCGCCCTGGCCTGCAGACCTGTGCCCAGGCCAGGGGGGGGGGGGGGGGGGGGGGGGGGCCCCCCCGGGGGGGGGCCGCCCCCCCCCGGCCCCCCCCCCCGGCCCCGGGGGGGGGGGGGGGGGGGGGGCGGGCTGGAGCCTGCCCGGGAAGGGCTAGCTCTGGAATGGCCCAGGTTCCAGGTTCCTGGTCCCGGTGGTGGAAACAGGTCGAACCAGTTGTGCCGGGAGCACCTCTCACCTGCACTGAGGTGTGTGGCACCTGAGGGCACATTCCAGCCGTGGGGGGTGGGGGGAGGGCCGGCAGTGGGGGCAGCCCCTGCTACAGCACACACCAGGCCCGGGGCAACCCCAAACACAAACAAAGCATGCTCCTCACTTAGAGGCGGCCATCAGCACAGCAATCTCAAAAGGACTCAAGTGTCTGCTCCCCCCTAACCCCCACACCGGGAAGCGGACACAGAGGAAGCTGGTCCTTGCCGGAGCACAGGGAGGCCCGTGACAAATTCTAGCTTGGGCAGCCCTAGGACAATATAGGGACCCCTGAAACTGGGGGTAAAGAAAGGACAGGGTCACCAGAGACCAGGGGGAGCGAGAAGCCAGAGACCAGCCGGGCAGACCTGCCCAGTCCCCCCCCCAGGCCCCCCCAGGTCAGCGTGAATCAGCTTTGGTCTCACGGTGAACAGTCCTGTCCCCGGGTGACCCACCTGCACCTACCTGCCTGAGGCTGGCCGCTCTCTCCCCCCACTTCTGGAAAGCAGTCAACAAACATTCTCTTAATTCCTCCTGGAGTCTGCATTTCCTGCCTTTCCCCTCCCCCGACAGAGAAAGCCTCCACCCAAACTTGGTAATGTGGCCTGATTCACACACAGGGTCTTTGCACACCTGACTAAGGTAAAGACCTGCCTGGATTTAAGGGTGGGGGCCCTTCCCAGAAGGGGACGCTGTGGGGAAGGCAGAGACCGAAGCAGTGTGGCCACAGGGCAGGCAGGACACCTGGGGCCCCAGACACCGAGGGACACGGGACCCACACCTGCCGGCAGCTTGATTTCCAACTTCTGGCCTCGAGCTCTGACACCATACATTCCCATTGCTTTAAGCCACCCCATCTGTGGTCCTTTTTTACACCCGCCTCCGGGAAGAACCGTCTTCTGGATCCACGGGCTGCTCCCTCTAAGACTTTGGAAGTCTGTGGCCACATTCCCCAGATAAACCCTCTGACCTCCCCACGCCTTCCGGAAACTCACTCTCCCTCCCTTCTGGTTTCTTCTCAGATGTCACCTCGTGACTTTCTCTCGTGGGCACTGATAAAAGAGCCCTCGGATCACCTACCCTGTTTCCCTGTGCCTCTAGCACCTTTCACCCCCTGAGAAACGACGATGTGTCCAGCACAGCTGGTCAGGCCACAGCCGTCTCAGACATGTGCCTTCACGACACAAGACAGCTCCAGGGGCCTCGGTCCAGGCCGGCCACCACTAGCCACACGGACAAGCCCCAGCCTCGAGCTCATGGATTCAGGGACCCCGTGTACACATCTGTCTGTGCACCAGCAAATACCAACAGAGCATCCTGAAAATAGAAGCCTGGGTCCTTCTTCTACCCTTGGGGCACAAGCCTGAAAACCCATATTAATTAGAAGAGCCCACTGAGATACATGCCCATTAATACGCGATTGCTTCCGACCGCACAGGTGAGGGAGGTACGGGTGAGAGACCCTGCTTAGCCCACGGTTGATTAAAAAAGCACATCGAAAAACTAGGGGTGCCTGTGTGGCTTGGTCAGTTAAGCGTCCGACTTCGGCTCAGGTCATGAGCTCACAGTTGGTGGGTTCGCACCCCGTGTCGGGCTCTGTGCAGACAGCTCAGAGCCTGGAGCCTGTTTCGGATCCTGTGTCTCCCTCTCTCTCTGCCCCTGCCCTGCTCTCACTCTGTCTCCCTCTCCCTCTTTCTCAAAAAATAAATAAAGATTTAAAACAATTAGAAAGAAGAAAGAAAGAACATTTAAAACAATTAGAAAGAAAGGCAGGTGAGGGAGAGGCTCTTTGGAGAGGACGCTGTAATACTTTTTTTTTTTTAAATGTTTATTATTTTTGAGAGAGAGAGAAAGAGAAAGAGAGAGACAGACTGCAAGCAGGGGAGGGGTGGAGAGAGAGGGAGACACAGAATCCGAAGCAGGCTCAGGCTCCGAGCTGTCAGCACAGAGCCCGACGTGGGTCTCAAACTCACAAACCGTGAGATCATGGCCTGAGCTGAAATCGGACGCTTACCCGACTGAGCCACTCAGGCGCCCCAAGACGCTGTAATACTTTTAAAAATGAAAAAGTGAAGAGCGCTCTAAGCCCTCGGGAGACTCACACGCTCATCCGCAAGCTTGCAAACCTGAGACACAGAGGAGGGAAATCAGAGGAGCGTCAGCGATAATCCTGGAGAACACGGAAGGCGTCCACGTGGACCACAGACACACACGCGTGGAGAGTGGGTGACAGGCCGGCACAACGCGGCCACGGTCACTCTGGATGCTGGCAGTGGTTTGCAGCTCCTGCTCTGAACTCTCAACGCGGTCCGCACCGCATCAGTTTCTGCGTGGCGCGACCCGGTGCAGGCTGGGAGCGTGTGTCCCCAGCCCCCAGCGGCCCGGGGAGGACACTCGCGAGGCAGGCCTCCCCCGCCCCCCACCCCGCTGAGTTTGTTCACGCAAAGTGAGGACACAGTCAGAATGTAAATAAATAACCAAATATTCCCCTGTCAACACTCCTCCTCACTTGTGTGGACACCAGTCCCCAAGGGAAATAGGACTGGGTCTCACTGAGCCCCTTCTTGTCCAACGTGCACAAAGCTCGGGCCAAGGCCCTCGGTGTCCGCGTCAGCCAGCGGCACGTGGCATGGCCCAGCTGCCCAGGGAGCTTGTTGGCTCGGGCCGCAGGCCATGGCCTCGCACCCTCGAGGACTCGGCCAATATTCCCTGCCAACGTAAGGCCCTAACCTGTATTTTGTGCACCGTCTCCGGGGGCCCACCAACTGGGAGGTGTAAGCGGCCTATGGCATTCTCCCGATTTGACTGGGAGGTTGAGCGTAGCGGGCAGGAGTCTGCTGTGAACCCAGTGGAAGGACGGACCCGCCACCAGGACAGGCCGTAGGAGGCTCCTGCTGGCCGGGCCGATGCCGTAACCAGTGACTTTCTGTCCTCCCCCCGCGTGAGAAACAACCAGCCCCCCCTTTTTAAAATAAAACAGTCACTGTGCCCAGGGGTTACCACTTTGCAGGTGCTTGTATTGGTCTGCTCAGGCTGTCGTAACAAAGTGCCAGGCCTGGACAGACTGAACAATAGAAATGTATTCTCTGGTTCTGGAAGCCAAAGCCCGAAAGGGGGTCTGCATGGCTGGTTCCTTGTGAGGCCTCTCTCCCCGCTGCCGTCTCTCCCCGTGTCCTCACGTGGCCGTCCCTCTGTGCGTGCCTGTGTTCTACTCTCCTCTTCTTACAAGGACACCTGTCACATGGGGTTAGGGCCACTTTTAATGGTCTCATTTGGGTCAGTCACCTCTTTAAAAATTTTTTTTTAATGTTTTTATTTATTTTTGAGACAGAGAGAGACAGAGCATGAGCAGAGGAGGGGCGGAGAGAGGGGGAGACACAGAGTCCGAAGCAGGCCCCAGGCTCTGAGTAGTCAGCACAGAGCCCGACGTGGGGCTTGAACTCACGGACTGTGAGATCATGACCTGAGCTGAAGTCGGACGCTCGACCGACTGAGCCACGCACGTGCCCCTGGGTCGGTCACCTCTTAAAAGAGCTTATGTCCAAATACAGTCGCACGTAGAGGTACTGAGGTTAGGGCTTTAAAGGATGAATTTGGGGGACACGGTTCACCACACAACCATTGTCCACAACTATTTGCTGGTGTATTCGACGAACAAACGAATGAACGGACAGAAACGTAACGCCAAGCAAAGAGCGCCGTTGGACTGGCTCACGCCTCCAGTCGCGAGGACAGAGCTGCCTGGGCAGGTGCGCTGTTCTGGACCGGTGGTGAGGACGAAGCAGGTCGTGGGGAGCCTGGACACCCCAAAGACGGGCACCGCAGAGTCCCCCAGGGTCGATCGTGATGCCAGAGGATCACACGTGCACGGTGGACGCCGTCCCGGGGGCTGCAAGGCGGTGTCGACAGCGGCCCACGGCCACCACCTTCCACCGTCCCTTTCCCAGAATTTAATGAACTAAAGCATCCTTGCAAAGACAGCGCCTCTTACCCCTGTTCCACTTCCTCTGAAACCCCCACGTCAAGGGCGTGGTGCTTATTTTCAGTGTGCACCTGCTGTCCCCTGCGCTGACAGCTACAAGCCTCTGTGCTCTCCCTTTCTCAACGGCCTCAATCCTCCTGTCTTTGGGAGGGAGGAGTTATCCTGGGAGCGCCACTAAGCTCGGGCCCTGGCCTCTGCCGTCCTGGTGGCCCTCGAGCCTGGTGCCACCTTCAGCCTGAAACCCGGCCGGGCCCGCGGCTCTTCACCACCGCTGCCCAGAGGCCAGGCTTTGGAGACACCCTCCTTGCCCTTGGCAGAAAGCACGCCGCATCCACTGTGAAGTCCAAGTAGCTACATCTAACAGATAACTAGACAACCTCTGCGTTGTTACTGACTCAGTCATTCAACGGCCACCTCTTTCCAAATGCCAACAGCAGCCCCATCCTGCTGAGCCGGGAGTGAGCACGTCCCGCGAGCCGCCTCTGGTGGGGCGATGGAGTGCTTCCATGCTTCCAGGCCAAGCTGCCTCTCGGGGCCACGTCCCTGCACCCCCATCTCCGCCACGGCTCGTCCAATCTGGCGGTCTGGTGATGAGCCGGCGGGGATCACTCAGATGTGACACAGACACCTTTCCGCCTCTTCCTGTGTCACGCCCGGTTGTAGTCACTGCCCCGTTTTCCCTCGGGGACTGTGGCTGGATTTAGTCTAAAACAGGGATCTGTCGCCATCGTCCCCATCAGAGGACAGGAACGTGCGAGGTCAGCGCGCTGAAGTCGATTTCCATGCCTCCGCCAACGTCCCCACCCCCAAATTAAAAAGTATGGAAGAAAGTGTTAAAGTGTTCTCAGCTACAGAGAAACCAGGAGAACAAGTATATCGTCGAAAGCCACGTGTGGCTCTTGACCCCCACACACCGGGTGTGTGTGTCAGGCCCTGGGCTAGGTCCCCAGGGTCTGTTCCTGCTAAGGAACAGCCCCCTCGCCTGTCGGGATGAGCACTGGCTGTCGTATGCAAGTGACGAATCCCCAGATTCTACTCCCGAAACTAGCACTACTCTATAGTTAAGCAACTTGAATTTAAATAAAAAATAATAATAGTTTTTTAAAAAGGACAGCCTTCTAAGGAAGCCATTGTAGCCCTATTGCACAGAGCAGAAGACTGAAGGTCACTGGGAACCAGTAATTTGCCAAGGTCAGTGTAACAGTTAGCTGTTGCTGGGACACAAATTGTCCCAAACCTAGTGACTTAAATCATGTACATTGTGTTATGTCTCATGATTCTGTGAGCTGCCTGAACTCGGATGGGAGCCCCTCCTGTTGGCCACATCCAGCCGGGAGCTCACGGAAGCGTCCAAGATGCCCTCTCCCAGAGGGGCCTCTGTCTGCCTGGGGGAGGAGGGGGTCTGGCCTGAGCTTCCTTATAACATGGCAGCCGGGGGCCCAGGAAGCAAAGCCCCCGTCCCCTGCTGGAGCTGGATGTCGCTGAAAGTTGCTTCCGTTGTACTCTGTTGATGAAAACCTGTCCTGAGGCTTGTGCAGGTGCAAGGCAAGGGGGCCTCTCCCTCCTGGGTGTGAGGAGCCTGTGAGGGGCACAGTCTGGGCAGAGCAAACAACAGGGAAGGGGAGGAGGGGGCTGAGTTTTCAAATGATGACGATATATAACTTTGATAAAAATAAAAACCAACTTAGAAAAAAAGACCGACTAGATGAGACCCGCAAATCTGTGGAAACATAATATGAAAGAGTGGAGGCTGTTTCAACTTGTCATTGGTAGAAGAAACAAATTCAAAGCTTGGGAAAATTTGCTATCCATTCAGGAAATGTTACCTCACATCATTAAAAAGATAATTCCCAATGAATAAAAAATGTTACTGTGAAAGGCCTATAGTTACAAAAAGAAACACATATTTGGCGTTCTAGGTTCTTTGAAGACATGTCTTCAATCAACCAAAAGGTCACAACTTATAAACCACTGACAGACGATACTAAGTCCTTGATAAATCAAGGACTTATTTAAGTTAAAAAATACTTTAAATTGAGTTGAAAGATCAAAACGTTAGGAAAATAATTTCTATTTACATGGATGTAAAAGGCTTAGTATCATAAGTTACAAGATCACTTGTTAATAACAGAAAGATCAACAATAAAATTTAAAAAAAGAAAAGAAACTAAGGGGACAATTCACAGAAGCAGAAAGCTAACTGACCAATAAATATGAGATGTGTTCAGGCTCAAATGTAACAAAAGACAAAGGAGAGTTAGCACACGGGTAAAACATTATTTATCTCCAGTCATACTGCTAAAGATAGAAATGATTGAGAACGTCCAGGTCGGACAGGATTTGGTAAACAGGCGGAGGGATGTAAACATAAACTCTTTAGGAGTATTTAAAAAAATTTTTTTAATGTTTATTTATTTCTGAGATAGAGACAGAGCATGAGTGGGGGAGGGACAGAGTGAGAGGGAGACACAGAATCCGAAGCAGGCTCCAGGTTCCGAGCTGTCAGCCCAGAGCCTGACGCAGGGCTCGAACTCACAGACCGCGAGATCGTGACCTGAGCCAAAGTCGGTCGCTCAACCAACTGAGCCACCCAGGAGCCCCAGGAGTATTTTAAACATTGTTTTGTAATTTTAGTAAAACGTAAGACGTATATGTTTGCTACTTAAAGCATAATTTATATATGATACAAAGATCAGATGGTAAGTGTCCAATTTGGTAGCTTTCATAAATATACACATGCATACAATCATGACACCGATCGGCATATCGGGTCAGGTCTCCACCTGCCCCGACCCGTCTTAGTCCTCCACCACTGACGTCCCAGGCGGCTTCTAGGCTCCTGATTAATCTTAGCCAGTACTGTTCTAGAACACCATCGGCACGCCCTTCTAGACTATCTACCCTCTTTTGTATCTATTTTCTTGTTTCAACAAAATGTTTTTGAGATCCACCCATGTTGTGTGTGGTAGTTCAGCCTTTTGATTATGGCGTTATTACATTTGGTAAATAGACTACAACTTAACTCTCCATTCATCTATTGATAAATACTTGGCTTGTTTCCAGTTTGGGGCTGTTACGAATAGTACCACAATAAACATTTGGGTCGAATAGTTTGCAGGACATGTGTATTCTTTTCTCTTGGGTAAATACCTAAGAGTAGAATCTCTTAGATGAGTGGCAAGTGGATGCTGAACTATATATAAAAGTGCCAAGAGTTTTCCAAGTGCACGTGTGATTTCACACCCCACCAGCGGTAGTGAAGAATCTGGCTTGTTCCTCATCGTTGTTAACACTTGATATTCTCAGGCTTTAGTTTTAGCCTGACTCTAATGGGTTTGTAGTAGTATCTTGTGCTTTAAGTTTGCATTTCTCTTATGACTAACGACGTCGACCATTTCTGAAAGGCTTATTGGCCATTTTACATCTTCTTTTGGCATGTGTCCATTCAAGACTTTTGCCCATTTTTTATTAGGCTCCTTGTCTTCTTACCAAAGTATATGATGTGTTTATATATATGTATTTTGGTCAAATTATACACCGTATACAATATATCTTAGATCACAGGATTCATGCTATAAACAATATAATCTATATCACAAATTATACACTGTGGCTTGTCCTTTCATTGTATTGTCCTTTTCACGTATGGATCACTTGAACTGCAACTAATGCCTTTTTTCTTTTAAGGATATTCTTGTGTGTGTCCTATCTAAGGAATATTTGAATCACCGAAACTGTGAAGATATGCTCATATGATTTTTTTCCAGATGTTTTAGCTTTTGCATTTAGATTTATGATCCATTTCAAAATAACTCAGTGTATGGTCTGAGGTAGAACACAAAGTTCATTTTTTTTCATGTGGATATTGAGTTGCTCTTGCACCAAGGTATTTATGTCAAAACTAAGTGACCATCTAAAGGGGTAGTATCCAAAATCCACAATGAACTTATCAAACTCAACACCCCAAAACCAAATAATTCAGTGAAGAAATGGGCAAAAGACATGAATAGACACTTTTCCAAAGAAGACATCCAGATGGCCAACAGACACATGAAAAGACGCTCAACGTCACTCATCATCACGGAAATGCAAATCAGAACCATGATGAGATACCACCTCACACCTGTCAGAATGGCTAAAAGTAACAACTCAGGAAACAACAGATGTTGGCCAGGATGTGGAGAAAGGGGAACCCTCTTGCACTGTTGGCAGGAATGCAAACTGGTGCAGCCGCTGTGGAAAACAGTATGGAGGCTCCTAAAAAATTAAACACAGAACCACCCTATGACCCAGAAATTGCACTACTAGGAATTTATCCAAAAGACACAAAAATGCTATTTCAAAGGGATACACACACCCCAATGTTTATAGCAGCGCTATCAACAATAACCAAATTACGGAAAGAGCCCAAATGTCCATCGAACTGGTGAATGAATAAAGAAGACGTTGTGTGTATATATGTATGTATATACATGCAATGGAATATTACTCAGCAATCAAAAAAATGAAATCTTGCCATTTGCAACAACGTGGATGGAGCTAGAGTGTATTATGCTAACCGAAATAAGTCAGGCAGAGAAAGACAAATATATGCTTTTACTCATATGTGGAATTTAAGAAACACAACAAATGAACATAGGGGAAGAGAAGGAAAAATAAGATAAAAACAGAGAGGCGAAACATAAGAGACTCTTAAATACAGAGAACAAACAGGGTTGCTGGAAAGGAGGTGGTGGGGGGATGGGCTAGATGGGTGATGGGCATGAAGGAGGACACCTGTTGGGATGGGCACTGGGTGTCATTTGTAAGTAGTGAATCACTGGGTTCTACTCCTGAAGCCAAGACTATACTGTATGTTAACTAACATGGATTTTCAAAAAATAAATAAATGAAAGACTAAGTGATCATCTATGTACAGATCTACGTTGGGCTCCCTATTCTGTTCTGTGGGTCTATAGGTCTTTCTATTCACCCGTGTCAAACTGTCTTAATCACCATAACTTTATCGTCAGGCTTAAAGTCAAGTGGCATAAGCTTTCCAAGTTGGTTCTCCTTCAAAATTGTTCAACTTATCTTGTTCTTTGTAACTGCACATAAACTTTAGAGTAAGTCTATCAGTTTCTCCGAAAAAACAAAACAAAACAAAACAAACCACCGATGTGTTGATTGATGCCGTATGTCTACATACCGATCCGGGGAGAATGGACATCTTAACAGATGGAGTTTGCAATCCAGGAGTGTGACATACCTCTCATTTTATCGACACTTCCCTCCCTCACTCTTGCGTAGTGTTCTGGGTAGAGTTTTTGTGTGATACATTTGACTCAATTGATTCGTACTCGTTCAAATTTAAATGCGTGTTTGTTAAAAAATTGTCAAAAATTAAATTTCCTATAACTTATTGCTACATTGTAGCAATATAATTGTGTTTTATCAAATGTCTATTCTACTGAAAGCAATCTACAGATTTCGTGTAATCCCTAGCAAAATACCAACATTTTCACAGAATGAGAGCAAACAATCCTAACATTTGTATGCAACCACAAAAGATCTTGAATAGCCAAAGCAATTGAGAAAAGAATGACAAAAACTGGACGTACCATAATTCCAGGTTTCAGGTTACATTAAAAAAGGAGTGGTAACTAAAACAGTATGGTACTGGCATAAAAACAGACAGATGGGTGCCTGGGTGGCTCAGTTGGCTGAGCATCTGACTCTTGATTTCAGCTCAGGTCATGATTTGAGTTTGTGAGTTCAAACCCCAGGTCAGGCTCCACACAGTCAGTGCAGAGCCTGCTTGGGATTCTCTCTCTTCCCCTCTGTCCCTCCCCTGCTCATGGATGCCCATGTACACCTGGTCTCTCTCTCAATCTCTCTCTCAAAATAAATAAATAAACTTTAAAGAAATAGACATATAGATCAATGGAATTGAACAAAAAAAAAACCCCCAGAAATGAACCCACAATTAAATGGTCAATTAATCTTCGATAAAGCAGGAAAGAATATACAATGGGGAAAATGTCTCCGCAACAAATGGTGTTGAGAGAACTGAACAACAACATGAAAAAGAATGAAATTGGAGCACTTTCTTACATCCTACACAAAAGTAAACTCAAAATTGACTAAAGGCCTAAATGTGAGACATAAATCCATAAAAATCTCGGAAGAGAGCACAGGCAGTAATCTGTCTGACATCAGCCATAGCAGCATTTTTCTAGGTATGTCTCCTGAGGTAAAGGAAACAAAAGCAAAAATAAACTATTGGGACTACATCAAAATAAAAAGCTTCTGCACAGCAAAGGAAACAATCAACAAAACTAGAAGGCAACCAACTGAATAGAAGATATTTGCAAATAAAATATCTGCCAAAAAGGGTTAGTAACCAAAATATATAAAGAATTGATCGACTCAACACCCCCAAAACAAATAATCCAGTTTAAAAAAGGGCAGAAGACATGAACAGGCATTTCTCCAAAGAAGACATCCAGATGGCCAACAGACACATGAAAAGAGGTTCAGCATCACTCATCATCAGAGAAATAGAAATTAAAACCTTGGAGATTTGTCACCTCACACCTGTCAGAATGACCAAAATCAGAAACGCGGTAGAGGGCCTGGTTGGCTCAGTCAGTAGAGCATGAAACTCAGTCTCAGGGTTGTAAGTTTGAGCCCTACATTGGGTGTAGAGATCACTTAAAAATAAAATCTTTAAAGACAAAAAAAAAAAAAAACAGAAGAAACAAGTACTGGTGAGGATGTGGAGAAAAAGGAAACCTCTTGCCCAAACGTCCATTAACTGATGGATGGAGAGAGAAGATGTGGTATATATAGAAAATGGAATACTGCTCAGCCATAAAAAAGAATGAAATCTTGCCATTTGCAATGACATGGATAGAACTAGACAGTATTATGCTCAGCAAAGTAAGTCAGTCAGAGAAAGACAAATATATGATTTCACTTATGTGGCATTTAAGAAACGAAACAAATGAGCAAAGGGGAAAAAAAAAGAGGAGACAAACCAAGAAACAAACTCTTAACTACAGAGAACATATCGATGGTCACCAGCGGGGAGGTGGGTCAGGGGATGGAGAAATGGGTGATGGGGATTAAAGAGTACACTTGTCATGATGAAAATAAAACAAAATAAAATAAAAAGAAATGCAATTGTTTTAATATGGATTTTCTATCCTGTGACCTTGCTACATTCACATACTAATTCTGATTGACACTTGTTTTTCACAATCATGCTGCCTAAGAAACCTCCCCAAATTTTGCCTTATTTCTTCATTTGCTTGTTTGCTTGTCTGCTTATTATCTTATTACACCGGCTAAGACCCCCAGGGCAATGCCGAGATCCAGCGCAAATCCTTATCGTGCTCCCAACCCTGAAAGGCATTAACTCTTCTCTGGTTAACACTGATGTCCGCCGTGGTGCAATGTTGGTGTTCTCCATCCAACTGAGCGATTTCATTCTGCCCATGGTTTTCTGAGCGTTCTTAATAAAGGAGTCATAAATTTGTCCACTTTTTTCTCCATCTACTGACATGATTTATCCCCTTTACTCTCTTGACATAGTGAATTACATCGATTTTTCCAAGTTGAGTCAACTCTCAGTTCCCGGGATGAACCCCATTTGTGCACGGTGCTTTACCCTCTGATAGGCTGCGGGACTTGGTTCCCTTACACGCATGAGGACTCTTGTTTCTATGTTGATGAGACATGTTGGCGCTGTGATGCATGGACATCAAACACACAAATACAGAATCTGAGAAAACACCTGTCACAGCCACCAGAGCGGCTAAGTGGAAGAGACTGAGCATGCCAAGTGTTGGCACGCGTGTGAAGCAGCCAGCGCCCTCCCGCCTTGCTGAGAGACATGAGACCGTACCGCCAGCCTCGTCCCTGACGACACCGCACATCCGTCCACCCCGCGACCCGGTCACCCCACTTCTTACAATCCATCCTGCTCCTGGACCGCTACAAATACGGGACAGCCTTCGTAGAAACCGCAGCACTGTTTCTAAAAGCGAAAGCTTAAACGACACAAATATCTTTACGAAGGGTCTGGTTGATTGACCGCAATGCATTCCAAGATGAATTCCAAGAGGAATCCAAGGTACTTTTGAAAAAAATGAGGAAAGTCTCTACAAAGTAATTTGTAGTGAGGTCCTTGATTTATTGTTACAAAAAAAGTAGCAGGGTGTTGAATAGTGTGTACAATAGGCTACCTCGTCTCTAAGAAAGAAAGGGAGAGGGGCGCCTGGGTGGCTCAGTCGGTTAAGCGTCCGACTTCAGCTCAGGTCATGATCTCACGGTCTGTGAGTCCGAGCCCTGCGTCGGGCTCTGTGCCGACAGCTCAGAGCCTGGAGCCTGTTTCAGATTCTGTGTCTCCCTCTCTCTCTGCACCTCCCCTGTTCATGCTCTGTCTCTGTCTCAAAAATAAATAAACATCAAAAAAAAATTTTTTTAAAGAAAGAAAGGGAGAGGATTTACTTATTGTCATGAATGCACGCATATCTTGGCTTACATTTGCAAAAAGAAACGGGGAAGACTTCCTAGAAGCTGACGAAGATGGACTGATGGCGGTGGGGGAGACAAATAAAAGGGAAGGAAAGAGGCAAGACTTTGCTGAGTTCACTGCTCATAACACTGAAACCATGGGAATTATTCTGCAAAAAATGGAATCCAGGGGCACCTGGGTGGCTCAGTCGGTTGAGCGTCCAACTTTGCTCAGGTCATGATCTCACAGTTCGTGAGTTCGAGCCCCGCATTGGGCTCTGTGCTGACAGCTCGGAGCCTGGAGGTGCTTCGGATTCTGTGTCTCTCTGCCCCTCCCCTGCTCGTGCTCTGTCTCTCTTTCTCAAAAATATAGAAACATTAAATTTTTTTAAATGGAATCCAATCCAAAAGGGGAAAAACCCTAAAATCAAGGTAGATAGAAATACATAAACCTGTATAACCTTGATGAGATAATGTTAATACTTTCAAGTAATTTTGAACACAGTGCCTCATGCATCCTAAACATGATGTTTTCCAGATACAAAAAAAAATTGCAAGGAAATTTAAAAAACCACTGCACTCAGTGAATTTATTGTTATTAATAATGTCAATGCAATATATTTTGAGATAAATCAAATAAATGAATATACCATGTTGAAGGAAATAAGACTTTCGATATATGGGGAGAGATATAAATAAAAATATTTTGATGCTAAATACAAATTAGAAATATATGTGCACTTATCTGAAATATAATTGATTATGTGCTTTATTTCAAAATCTATATATAAAAGCTGACCATAAATATTTTTCTCAGAGAGTCATGTAAAACTCTGGCAAAGTCAGAGAGTTCAAAAGAGAACGGATATAGAGACATGCTGTTCCTCTCACTCCTTTATCGTATACACCCGATTCATCACTTGGCACATAGCTTTTTAAAATTACCAAATACACATGAAGTGGCAAAATGGAGATTCTTCCGATTTCATGCTGCAGATTTCACTCCTCCTGAATAGTTACTTGGCGTTTCCTGTGTATCCTTACAAATCTTTCTGCACACAATAATAGCATTTTGAAAAAAAAAAAAAAAAAACAAATGAAGAAAGAATCCACCAAATTTTGTGACTGATTTGTATCCACTGGTACTGTTACAAATCCTCCCCTCCAGGCCTCCCTGAAATTAAGAGAACAATGCAGAAAGGTCCCCTCTTAGAGTTCCGCTTCCTGAGTGTCTGCCTGGTGCTCCTGCAACTTCCCCCCAGAGCCTCAGCGCAGGGACACTGATGTGGCTCCTGGTTCTGTGTCCTGGGAAGGGGGTGGTCTCACCGGGCCCTGGTCACAGTGCTCAGAGGGGGCAGCACAAAATATCCCAAGGGTGCCTCCCATTCCCTTGTATGGACATGCCCATTTCCCTCACCTCCCCCAACTCCCCACCCTTGTCCCCACCAAACTGGTGCCCGCTTCTCCGATCTTCTCATTCCGAAACGTTCTATCCATTTTTGATTTAGATTCTATGTGTCGTGCCGTAGGTAGCCTTTGGGATTGGCTCTTGTCCCACAACCTAATTCTCTGGAGACCCATTGGGATTGCCTCGTGGACCCACAGCTCACTGTGTGCACAGCTGAGCAGTAGCGGCCTCAGAAGGACATCTGGCTGATTCCAGTTTCTATTACAAATAAGGCTGCTGGGAACATCCGTGTGCAGAGTCGGTGTGAATGCACGTTTCTGTTTCTCTGGGACCAATGCCCAAGAACGCAACTGCCAGACTCCGTGGGAGTTTCAAGTTTTGTTTTGGAAGAAACTGCCCAACTGTTTTCCAGAGTGAATGTATCATTCTGTTATGCCCACCAGCAAGGTGTGGATGTGTCCGCTTCTCCACGTGGTCACCAGCATTTGAGGGTGTCACTCTTCTATTTACCTTTGCCATTCGAGGGGGGTCATGCCTTTCATTGTGGTTTTAATTTGCATTTCCTTGATGACATTGAACATCTGTTCATGTGCCTATTTTCCATCTCTATATCCTTTTTGGTGAAATGTCTTCTTAGATCTTTTGTCCAAATTCCAAATGATGGTCTCCTGTCATTGTTTTCTTTCTTTCTTTGTTTGCTTTGCTTTGTTTTAGTGTTCTTTATATATTGTAGATACTAGTCCTTTGTTGGATATGTGTTTTGCAGATAATTCCCTCACTCTGCAGCTCATCTTTGTGTTCTTTTACAAATATCTTTCACAAAAAGAATAATAGTTAAAACTGGAAGTGTCTTTCCCAGAACAAAAATTTTAATTTGGATCAAGTTCAATTAATCAAATTTTCCTTTTCTGGGTATGCTTTTTCTGGCCTAAGAATTCACTGCCTAGCTCCTAGATCTTAAAGATTTTCTTCTATGTTTTTCTCAAAGTTCTACAATTCCATTTAAGTCAGTGATCCGTTTTTAGTTCATTATTGAGCAACGTGTGAGAGTTGGGCTGACATGATGTACATGTTGTTGTTTTGCTGGGAATGTCCAGTGACTCCAGCGCCATTTGTGGAAAAGACTAACTTTCCTCCATTGAATCGTTTTTCATTGTCATCAAACAGGTCAGGCTCGTGTGGGTCTGTGTCTGTGCTCTCTATTCTGCTCCGATGGTCTACATGTCTGTCCCTCCACCAGCACCACATACTCCGGACTCTGGTAGCCATGTAACGTCTTAAAATAAAATCGACTGATTCCCCCTACTTTGTCCTTCACTAAAATTATTTAAGCAGTACTAATGACCATGCCTTTAAGAATAAATTTGGGAATTGATCTGCCTGTATCCACAAAATTCTTGCTGGAATCAAATTAATTTTTTAAATACTATAACTCTTTCCCACCCTGAATATTTTATGTAAAACATCATCACCGTTCAGTTTGCTCATGTTCAAGTTTCCTTTTCCCAAATGTCAACACGCATTCATTCAGTCAACCCAATTAATTGCTGTGAGCACCTGCTATGTGCTGGGAACAGCACAGGTCATTCCGGATGCAAAACAGAAAATGCATGCCCACTTTGCTCAAGGAATGCAAGTTTGGGGGCCGATGGCTAACTCGGGAATTTTCTTTTTAATGTTTATTTATTTTTGAGAGAGAGAGAGACAGAGTGAGAGTGGGGGAGGGGCAGAGAGAGAGGGAGACACAGAATCCGAAGCAGGCTCCAGGCTCCGAGCTGTCAGCGGGGCTCGAACTCACGAACTGTGAGATCATGACCTGAGCAAAGTTGGACGCTCAACCAACTGAGCCATCCAGGTGCCCCTAACTCAGGGATTTTTTAAAAACTCCACGTTATTTTCAATGTGCATATCTATTAGGTCCTAAAGTTTAACACCCAAAATTGATCATGCCGTACATTGGAGAGCCAGGGCTCCTGTCATCTGATCTGCCCCATGACCGGAGGTCCACGACGCTCAGGTGCAGGGGACTGCCCCAGGGGGAAGCAGTGGTGAAATCTCCACAAGTGTCCGGGTCAGTTCTCGGTTCATCTCCCTCGGCTCCTTGCTGTGCCCCTTACAAGTAAAAATGAACAACCAGGAGTGAGCCATTCATCCACCCATTCTTTCATTCATTCATTTATTCAACACTTATTTAGTGTTCATGACTTTCCCAGGCTTGGACTGGGGGGTGGGAGAATGAGGTCAGAGAGCCCGCCTACCCGGACACCAGCAGGTCCCAAGGAGAAAGAGGGGGAAGGACTGACGGGGTGAAGCAATCTGTAGAGGCCAGGCCAGGGAGGGAATGTGGCTGCTGGTGGAAAGGCCAGTGGGCCAGGGTGCTGCGAGCAGAGAGCCGGGGAGCTGCCAGCCTACAGCTGTGGGCAGAAACGAGTTCCAAAGGGCTCTCGGCCATGTTGGCACAGGGAAGCTTTCGGAAGTGCGGTGGTTCCCAGGCGAGAGTGCCCACCTCCTGGCCAGGCTCTAAACAGGTTGGGGAGCAGAATGACATATGCAGACCACTATGATCGCTGACGGGCCAGGCCAAAGGACCCGGCCTCGCGGCTTCTCCCACTGAGCAAGGGCCCTGAGCAGATTTGTATGTGAAGACCCAGATCCCTCTGGCTGCAGCGGAGAGGAGAGTGAGAGTGCCTTGTTTCTAGAAGGAGCTTGAGGCAAGAAAGGCCGGAGGAGTCTCCTCCAGGAGTGAGGCGGTGTTGAAGGGCCACAGCCTGGCAGAGCAGCACCGTCTGTCTCCCAGGCCCGCCTCTCTTCTCCTTTCCTCGCTAGGCTGTGTGCTGCCCCCAGCCCCTCTCTCTAACCTCGATTGGAATTTCTTAAAGATGTTCGCTGTGACATCAGGGAAGATGCGGGAATGCACTCAGCGTCAAGGCAAGCCTCTCCCCACGGACACTTGCAGCGCTCCCTGAACCTTCCCCTTCCCTGGAGGCCTCAGTGCCCACGGTGCACCCTGCCCAGAGCAGAGCCAGGGGCCAGGCCCACCTCCCACAAGGCGAGGCAGTGACTCTGCAGACCCCAGATGGAAGGCACAGTGATCCTGGGGAGCCTGCTGCCCAAGCAGCCCGTCCCCCTGCCGGGCCTCGGATAATGGCACAAAGACATACACACAGGTGACAAAATCCATTTAAAGGTCTGAACAGCAAACCCAAGACCTAGTTGTTTGTTTTGTTTGTTTTGTTTTAATTTTTTTAATGTTTATTTATTTTGGAGAGAGATAGAGCATGAGAAGAGGAGGGCCAGAGAGAGAGGGAGACAGAATCCGAAGCAGGCTCCAGGCTCCGAGCCGTCGACACAGAGCCCAACGCGGGACTCGAACTCACGGACCATGAGATCATGACCTGAGCCAAAGTCTGATGCTTGACGGACTGAGTCACCCAGGCACCCCCTTGTTTTGTTTTTACGTAAAACCCCTAAATTATACTTCTTCTGTAGTATAACACTTTTTAAAATGCTAACTCTTATTTTTTATTTTCATTTTCAACACAAAATATTTCCACACGATAGAAATGTACAGAGTAACATAACTGCATGTGACCGTCATTCCAAGTTAATAATCATTCACCCTTTGTGGGACATTTACATCAGATACACTTTTCAGAATTAAAACATCACCAATAGCACTGGACCCCCCTCCAAATCCCCCCCCCCCCCCTTCACAAGTACTCAGGCACCCTGCAGGGGAGTGAAGGCCTTCCTTCCCACACTGTGACAGCAGCCTCTGGGACAGCCCCCCACCCCGTCTGTAAATAGCACAGAATATTGTCATTCGTAAAACTCCACCCTCTGCATCATCTTGCCCGAATCCTTTTCCTTTTTGAGGATCATTTTTTCTCACTCAGCTTTGTACCTTCAGGACTTACACATTTTGACCCAAGGAGCACTACCTTCAAGCACACTCACCCCTGGGGACCACCGTATTCCATGAAATATGCCCCACGTTGCGTATCCAGGCCTGCGCTGACTGCGGTCCGGGGGTCTCCAGTTTGCACTTGGCAAACAACGCTGCCGGGCTGTGTTTGGCCACCCCTCCCTGCCTCCACTGGCCTGCTCTCTGTGGTGGACCAGGAAGCAGTGGGTTGCAGACCAGAGAAGTGGGTGTCTGCTGACCTCCCACGTGCTGCCGAACAGCTCCCTACCTTCCTCTCAGCAATTTAAGCTAGCACTGCAGTGAGAGACATTCCCTGTGCCTGCACCCTGGGGCCTAGTCCGGTGGCCTCCAGTGGACAGAAAGTCGCATCTGGGCCACTCTCTGATTTCCCATCACTAGGGAGCTGGGGCATCCTTGAGCCTTTTCAGACCTGCTCTCTGCAGAGTCTGTTCCTATCTCGGGTCCATTTTTCCACCAAATGGCTCGTCTTCACTCACGGACTCTGAGGATTCTTTCTGACTCTGCACAGCAATGCTTGTCCTATCTGCAAACGCTCCAGTGTCCTCCCCCTGGCGGGGGTCGGCCATTTCTACGCTGCCCAACTGAAGTTTTCATGGTGACTGTTTTGGTGCAATTTGTCAAATGGCTTCCGCATGCTCTCCGGTTTTTCAAAAGAAAAACAAAACAAATCCAAAGCAAAAAAGAAACAAAACCGTCCTGCCCTCCCTACCTAAGCAATCCCAGGTGTGCCACAGCCTCCGGGAGAGCTTGGTAGGGGCCGGGCTGGCCTGTGCGCCTGCCCTGTGCCCCCGAGTCGGCGGTCTGGGCGAGCTGTTTTGGGGTACACACGGCCGACGAGGAGTGAGCCCGAGGCGATGCAACACGGCCCCAGACAGGCGCTAAAGCAGCCGTCAGACGGCTGAAGAGAAGCCTCCTTCGCCAGCGTATTCCTGCGAGCGGGGGTCCTACCTGCTCCTGCGCCCGCGGGCTCCGCTCGGTCTGCGCCGCCGGCCCCCGGAGGTGCGCCCCCCGCTCGAGCGGCGACGGCCAAGCCCGGGGGGGGGGGGGGGGGGGGGGGGCGGCCGCGGGGGGGGGGGGGGGGGGGGGGGGGGGGGGGGGGGGCTCGCCCACCTGCCTCCCGCGCGGATCGCTGACCCACGCGGGCCGCTCCCGAAGCGGGTCTCCGGGAATGGAATTCGGGCCCGGGGGCTGCGCGCCGGAGGCGGGGGAAGCGGCGGCAGAGGAGCTGGGAGGACGCGGACGGGGGGAGGCGGGGGGCGGGCAGGGACAGAGGCCGCCGGACGCGCGGAAGGGGGGACGCGTCGGAGGCGGGCGCCGCGGGGAGGACGCACACTCGGCTGCCCGCGCGAAGGGACCGGGGTCTGACGTCGCTACGCTCGAGTCAGCGACCGGTAACCAAACACCGGTGCCTGGGGAGCCAGAGAGGTGCCCTCGGTGCTGGGGTCCCGACGCCACGGGCTGCCCCCGGCCTCTGGGGGCCGCGCCCTCGGGTCTCCTCCCGCGAGGCCGCAGGCGGCTCCAGGCCAGGGGCGAGGGGACTCCCCACCCCACCCCCGCCTGCCAGGGTTCCCCGCGCGCTCGCTCTGCGGGAACAGGTCTCACCGGAACCGTGTTTGAGAACCTCCGAAGAGCGCCGCATCTGCAGCTCCGTCAGACGAGCCCGGAGGTACCCGCGCCGGAGAGAGATTCGCGTCTCGTTGGGACTTGCTCTTCGCGCAGTTCACGGCGGCCAGCGCTGCTTTGCGAGAAACAGAGGGAGACGGAAACAAAGGAAGTTGCAGACCCGAACTTCGTGACCCCCGACTCCTTCTGGCTGCGTTTGCTGCAGGGCCCCAGGAAGTCGTGGGCCAGCAGCGACCCGGGATTCGGAACACGCTGGGCAGGTGCCCTGACGCGCGCACGCCGATGTGGCGAAAGTCACAGCCCTGGGGGCAAATGTGTACGCTTCACCTTAATCGACCCCCCCCCCATTACACGTTCCATTTTGTAAGTGTTGCCACCAACCCTACAAACTGCGCCCATTACCCGGCAGTGAGACAGAGTGAAACAAGTTCGTGCGCGGCTTCGGTTCATCGAAACGCCCCGGCCTAGTTTTCCTTCTTCCCCAAGTTAAAGCGACGCGGGCAGAGGTAGGCCGGGCCGGGGCGAGAGCGCCCACCGCCGTTCAGTGGCCGGGGACTGCGCCGGGGCCACCGCTGCAGGGACCAGGCCGCAGCCGCGGGCCACAGCGCCCCCTCGCCGCCCGCGCGCACGACTCCCGGGCCCGCGCCGCTCCCCGGCCTCCCCGCGCCCCGCCCGAGAGCCCAGGGCCGACCGAGTCTGCAAGGCGGCCCGGCCGGCGCCGCCAGCTCCTTCCGAGAGACCCTCGGGCGCAAGCCCGGCTCCAGGCCTTTCTCCGCGCTCGGCCTCGCAGGACGCCCCGGCTCCTTGAAACGTGCGTGTCCACGCCGACTCGCTCTAAAGGCACCGGCGGCTGTGGGGACAAGACACAGAAATGCGACGGTGTTAACTTCTTTTCATCAGCGCGCGGAGGGGAGGAGAGGGAAACCGAGCCCGAAACCGCGCGCCGCCTACGTGACGGTTACGAGCCATCGCGCTGTCACCGCAGCTGGCCGGGGCTGCCGCGCGGGCCTCGCCTCTGTCCGCCGCTCCGGCTCGGACGCCACGAAAACAGCCGCGGCCGGGCGCCCGGACAACCCTCGCCCGCCACCAAAGCGCCCGGGTCCCCGCCCTGCTGCACGGGCGGCCAGTGGGGCCCGGGGCCAGCGGCTCGCTCCCCGCGCGGCCTGCGCCCTCCGCGGTCACCGGGGACGGAGTTCGCCACCCTCGCGGGCGGCCGCGTGCCGAGCCACCGCGTCGGGCCTCCTCGCTTGCAGCCTGTTTTTCCCACTGACTTGTTTTAAAAGAAGGGCCAGCCAACTTTAATCCAAGACAAGGAAAGTGACTTAAAAAAAAAAAAAACATCCGGGAGCTTTAACGTGAAACGAAGTTTATGTATTCCAGGAACAATGCGGAGCGAGCGTAAGTTTTAATGTCTCTGCGTAGGCATGTTAATTTGCTACAGTCACTACCAATAAAAGCGGCAGGCACTGCGATTCGACTGCTTAATAGTGCAAGGTAGACGGTTTTTATTAGTAGCAGGCAGCAGGATGGAGAATTTGGAATCCAGCGGAGGGTTGTAATTGCGGGGGGAAATACGCGGGAGGAAGAGGCTGTCTTCAGAATCAGCAGCTCGCGGGAAAGAGGCGAAGAGGAGACAGCCGCGGTGGAGACGCGCCCTGGGCGGCGGGAGCCTCTCCAAAGCCACGTGGCCTTGTCTGCTTATATACTTAATTGATGTCAAAATCGACTGTATCCGGAGCATACGCTCCTGCTCCAAACTGGGGATGTTTTTGTAATAATTCGCTGTTTTCTTTTCTGCCCCTGGCAGAGATCAGGCCCAAGGGGGGTGGAGGGAGAGAGAGGGAGGGCCAGGGGACGAGCCCCAAATGCTAATGAAACACAGCAGGAACTGGCCTTTGGTGGAAATAGAAACATTGCAGGCCAATCATCCTTGGTGATCAACATTAGACCTGATTTTTTTTTCACTTAAACTATCTAATTGGAAGCGAACCCCCGAAGCCTGCAATCTGATCCGTTGGCTGTTGCGTTTGTCATCCCACCTGGGTGACTCTCTTTCGAGGCCTCTACCTCCCAGAATCCCCTCTCTGGAAGACCAAAAACATCCCAGACCCCGACGCTGGTATGCTCCCTCCATTTTCTCTTTCCTTTTCGACACTTCAATAATTGCTGTAAAGTCTGCCCTACACTGAGTTAGGACGGCCCACGTGGGGCGGCAGCGTGGTGGGAACCACCGGGCTGGGTCCTCCAAGTGGCCCAGCGTGTGGGAAGCGGCGATGTGGAGGTTGAAGCCAGGAGGCTGGATTTTAGGAAGGGGGGAGCCCTGGGCAGGCAGGAGCCCGAAGACTGGTGGCGGCTGGAGGCAACGGGCACCTACTAGGAGCCAGAAGCCTGCAGGCCACGGAGGATGGGTTCTTCTGAAGCCCGACACCTGGGTTTGGGAGGGGCTCCCCTGGACCTAGGGAAAGACAAACGCAGCTTAACTATGTCTTCAAAGTTCTGCTGGCCAACAGGACTGGGCTGCAGCCTAGCCCGGGGTCTGCCCCCGCAGGACCTTAACAGAACTCGGCAACCGGGCTGCCAGGGTAGAGTGCAGCGAAGTGTGGGGGCGAGAGGGCTGCAGGCCGAGCCCTCACCTGCAGCGATTGGACCTTACAGGAAACCTTTCCGAGGCGGCCTCTGGGGAAGGGGCACCTGTTGGGTGGGCGTCAGCCCAGGACCGCACACACGGATACCCGGTGGACCTCCTGAGCAACCCCCCCCCTCGGGGACCAGTACCCCCTCCCCCAGCACCCTCCTGCCCCTGGTGGGGGAGGGGTGGAAGAGGGGCAATGGAGTGAAGTGTTTTCTGGGGCTGGGGTCCCAGGGCCCGCCGCTAAGCATCTCCCCTCCGGGCCCCCAGAGGCACGTCCGAGCCGCCAGTTACCTGGGCTACCTCTGCCGCTGCCTGCGCTCCTGCCAGCGGCCTGGCTCCTTCTCCTTCCTCCCCAAGTGACAGCAAGGCTTCGCTTCGTGCCAGAGGCGGTCTGTCCGGTGACAGTCATTCTCTAGAATGCTTTACGACACACGTCTGACGGAGGAGTCAACTTATTAAAATAAAATCAAATAAAACTCTCGGGGGAGGGGTGGCATCTTCGCGGGTGGGACACGGGCGGCGTGTGTCTAAACCTTCCCCAAAGCGGAAAGTCCTCACGCCCAGAGCCCCGGGTCTCCGCTGTGGACTTCGGGGCAGCAAGCTCACCTCTGGGCCCTCCTGGCAGTCCGCGAGGAAGGCGCCCGGGATCCGGGTCCCGCAGGGACACGCGGGACGGCGCGGGGCAGGCGACCGGACCCGAGGCCACGCGGGGCGCCTTCCACGGCGAGGCAGAGGGGACCCGGGAAGGTGGAGGTGAGAGCCGCGCACGCCACTCCCAGGAGGACCCGGGCCGCCGGCGCTGCCACCCCGCCCTCCCTTCGGCCCGCGGCTCCCGGCCGGAGCCTGGGGACACGCGCGCGGTCACCTGGGCCGGCCTCTTCGTAGCGCAGAGCGGGGCGCGGGCCGTGCGTCCCCCAAGTGGACCAGACCGGCCTGCGTGCGGACGGCCTCCGCTCAGTCCCCGCGGGCCGAACGGGGAGGGGGGGGGGGGGGGGGGGGCGGGGGGGGGGGGGGGGGGCACGGGGAAGGTGACGGGGTCGGCGGCGGGGAGCAGGCCGGCGGAGGGGGGGGGGCGGCGGGAGTACGATCGAGTGGGAGGGGGCGCGCGCCGGGGCTCGGGGCTCGGCCGGGCCGGGCTGCGGGGCCGCGGGCCGCGGGCTGGGGCTGCGCGGGAGGCGACTGCGCCACAAAAGCCTGCGCGTCCCTCCCTCCTTCTCCCCCGCCCTCCCGCCGCCTCCTCCTCCTCCTCCTCCTCCTCCTCCGCCCTCCCCTCCCCGCCCCTCCCCCGGCCGCGGCCCGGCAGCGGGAGCGGGCGGAGCGGGCGGAGCGGGCGGAGCAGGGGAGGGGGCGGGCGCCCGAATATGCAGATGAGCGCGTGACGGACAGCTCCGCGTTCCAATGTCCCTCGGAAACTCGAGCGCTCCTTCCTCAACTCCTCACTCCCGACTCCAGACTCCCCCAAACCCCGACCGCCGGCCT
>NW_026059599.1:0-21903 GCF_023721935.1 Panthera uncia | reverse complement strand
TGGATGGAGGGCGCCGCGCGCCCTGCCCGCTGCTCGGCGTGACGCGGGCCCGGCGCCCCGCGCCCACCATGTCCTACCCGCAGGGCTACCTGTACCAGGCGCCCGGCTCGCTGGCGCTCTACTCGTGCCCGGCGTACGGCGCGTCGGCGCTGGCGGCGCCGCGCAGCGAGGAGCTGGCCCGCTCGGCGTCGGGCTCGGCGTTCAGCCCTTACCCGGGCTCCGCGGCCTTCACGGCGCAGGCGGCCTCCGGCTTCGGCAGCCCGCTGCAGTACTCGGCCGACGCCGCCGCCGCCGCCGCCGGCTTCCCGTCCTACATGGTAACCGCGCGCGGGCGAGTGCCGGGGGGGTGGGGGGGCGCGATCGGGACGCGAGGGCGCGGGGAGGGTGCCGTGGGCGGTGGCTCCGGGGTCTCGGACCCGGGCCGTTCGCGCCGCTGGCGGGCCCGGCCGGCCCGGCGACGTTACTCAGGCCGGGGGTCCGTGCAGCTTCTCCCCTGGCTCCCGGGGTGACGTTCCCAAAGAGCCCGAAAAGTGCGACCCCGCTGCTGGGGTCGGGAATCCGTCCCGGGTGGTCCTCGGTTCGCGCGCCAAAGCCTGGCGAGGGGTCCGGAGCGGGCCGGGGGCGCGCTCCCCTTGGCTCGGGGAGCGGGTCTCGGCTCCTCTGGGGCCTCCGCGGCGACCGCGGAGCGCTTGGGGGTTACTCGTGGGGCTTGGGGTCACCGGGTTGGGGGAGCGGGGGGAGCAGCGGGCGGCGGCTCCGGGACCCCTCCTGGTGCGCCACGATCTCGGCCTTTTTCTGTCCCACAGGCCGAGCTTTCGAAAAACGGTGTGGGCGGGCGTGTGGCAGCCCCGGTCGCCGCGCCCGTCCCCTGCGTGCCGCGGCCAGCTACTGCTCCCCCGACCGGGGGTCGGCCCGCGCGCCTCTGGTTCCGCAGCTGGGCCCGGCCCGGGTGCTGGTGACGCCCGTTTCGGGCGAGCGAGGCCGTTACGGGGGGAGCCGGGGGCAGGGGGGGTTGTCGCCGCAGCCCGCCCTCGGTGGGATTCCAGGGCAGCGGCCCTGTCGCCGGGGCCTTGGCGGAGGCTGCAAATGTCTCGAATTTAAACGTTAAAGGCTGAATTAAAATGCTAATTACCGCGTATTTGAAGAATTCGAAACGGTGACTGGCTTCTGAGTTGCAAATTGGATTTGCCGAGCTTTAGAGCGGTGAATAGCCGAGCGGGGGCTCTGGGGTGGTTTTTTAACCATATAAGGGCGGGGAAGGGGGAGAAGGGGGAGCCAGCCAGAGAAATTTAGATATCAAGAAAGTACCTGCGGGCCTGTGTCTGTGCACGTCCGCGTGCATCCGTGCCCGCAGCTCAGGGACAACGGGGGGAAGTTGTGCGGTTTTAGCAAAGTGAAATAGTTCAAAAATTCGAGGTTAGAACTGCAGCGTTTTCGTGGTCAACAGCCTGTCTTGCGTTATGCGCTGCGGGCTTTTTTTTTTTTTTTTTTTTTTCCCCCCTGCTCTTTTGCTGCCGGGAAATGAGGCTCCAGCGCGGTCCTGACCCTGGGAACGGCAGCGTCGGGAGGGCGGGTGCGGGCCAGGTCCCCGCGCACCCCATTCACCAGGCTCTTGTCGGTTCCAGGGCGCGCCCTACGACGCGCACACGACCGGGGTGGCGGGCGCCATCAGCTACCACCCGTACGGCAGCGCGGCCTACCCTTACCAGCTCAACGACCCCGCGTACCGCAAGAACGCCACGCGGGACGCCACGGCCACGCTCAAGGCCTGGCTGAACGAGCACCGCAAGAACCCGTACCCCACCAAGGGCGAGAAGATCATGCTGGCCATCATCACCAAGATGACCCTCACGCAGGTGTCCACCTGGTTCGCCAACGCGCGCCGGCGCCTCAAGAAGGAGAACAAGATGACGTGGGCCCCGAGGAACAAAAGCGAGGACGAGGACGAGGAGGAGGGCGACGCGGCGAGGAGCAAGGGGGAGAGTCCAGACAAGGCGCAGGAGGGCACCGAGACCTCGGCCGAGGACGAAGGTGAGCGGGGCCGCGGCTGGCGCGAGGCCGCGGGGAGCTTTCTCCCCAGGCGGGCGCAGAGCCGAGGTCCGGGGAGACGCCGCGCGCCGCCACCCAGGATCGCGTGGGGCCGGTCGAGTCCTCGGGCGCTTCCCGGGGGAGGCCCTGCTGCCCCCGCCCCGGGGGTCGTGGCCGGGGTGGGGGATCACGTGGGGGGCAGGGGGGGGTGGGGGTGCTGTCCCCGCGCACCACAGCCATGCCCGCGCCCCTGCAGGGATCAGCCTGCACGTCGACTCGCTCACGGATCACTCGTGCTCGGCCGAGTCGGACGGGGAGAAGCTGTCTTGTCGGGCGGGGGACCCCCTGTGCGAGTCGGGCTCGGAGTGCAAAGATAAGTACGACGACCTGGAGGACGACGAGGACGACGAGGACGACGGCGAGCGGGACCTGGCGCCGCCCAAGCCCGTGACCTCGTCGCCGCTCACCGGCGTGGAGGCGCCGCTGCTGAGCCCCCCGCCCGAGGCCGCGCCCCGCGGTGGCGGCGGAGGCGGCGGCGGCGGCGGCAAGATGCCCCTGGGCAGTCGGACGTCGCCGGGCGCGCCGCAGCCCGCCAGCAAGCCCAAGCTGTGGTCTCTGGCCGAGATCGCCACGTCGGACCTCAAGCAGCCGAGCCTGGGCCCGGGCTGCGCGCCGCCGGGGCTGCCCGCGGCCGCCGCGCCCGCCTCGACCGGGGCGCCTCCGGGCGGCTCCCCGTACCCCGCCTCGCCGCTGCTCGGCCGCCACCTCTACTACACGTCGCCCTTCTACGGCAACTACACAAACTACGGGAACTTGAACGCGGCGCTGCAGGGCCAGGGGCTCCTGCGGTACAACTCGGCGGCCGCGGCCCCCGGAGAGGCGCTGCACTCGGCGCCCAAGGCGGCCAGCGACGCGGGCAAGGCGGGCGCGCACCCGCTGGAGCCCCACTACCGGCCCCCGGGCGGCGGCTACGAGCCCAAGAAAGGTAGGCTGCCTGCGGCGCGCGGGTCCCCGGGGAGCCAGCACCCCCCAGAAAGCCGGGCGAGGGGCCGGGGCGACCCTGGGGCGCGGCAGGGGGAGCCTTTGTTGTTGAAGGGAGGGCAGGGAGTAGGCGGAAAGCCGGGCTCCACCAGCAGTCGCGGGGAGTGGGGGGGCGTGTAGCACGGGGTTGGGGGGGGGGGGAAGGGCCGAGCGCCCCTGGCCTTGCAGGAAGGCTTGCCCCTAATTGTCTCCGTTTTACTTAGCTTACCGTTGTTATTACTGTTAGTATTATTATCCTGATTGATTCGTTTCGGCAAAAGACCGATTGTCACCAAATGCAAATTGCAGTTTGCCTTCCCGTTGGTTGGGCTTAAGCTGCAGAGTGTTCTGGGTTCCCGGAGCCTCAACTGACTCTCCGCTCCCGCCTTTGCCTGCAAGGAAACAAACCGTCCTAGCAACTCTGAGAGTCGCCCGTTCTTCCAAATAGACAGCGAGAATCTCGGCCCCTTCCGCTGGCCTCTCCCGGGTGCCTCCATTGCTCATAATTCAGGCTGGAGTTGTTAAGACCTGTGGAAGGAACTCAGGGGGGCAGGAAGAGAAAACGGGAAGAGGAAACATGCCCCCAGTCTGTCTCCAATAGTGGGGGGAGGGGGGAGACAGTTCCCCCAAAGTGTTTTGTGCGTTTGGGGAGCGAGTGTGCATGGGTGTGCGGGCTGGTGGGTGTGCAGCTGTCTGCGAGACAGATGGCTCTGGGGTCAGGTTCTGACTAACTGCCCCCTCCCCTGACAGATGCCAGTGAGGGCTGCACCGTGGTCGGTGGGGGCGTCCAGCCCTACCTATAGAAGCCCCAGCTCAGCAATGCAAGTAAGTGGGGACCCTGGTGTCACCTCCCACCCCCCCCCCCAGCCTCCCTCCACCAAGTGAGCTGTAAACTTGCTTAATGTATGTTTGCTGCCTCTGGTCCTGGAGTCTGAGGACAGAGCACTGCAGCGTTCTTTGGTCTTTTTGTTTTGTTTTGTTTTGTTTTGTTTTTCCTTTAAGTGGGAACCTAGCTGGTCTCTATAGAGTCCCCCCTTTGCCACTCCAGTTCTGCTTTGAAGAATCACTCCTTTCACTGGAATATGTATATGGAACCAGTGCTGTTGTTTCCTCTCTGAAAAATAGATTACTAAAATTTGGGTATCTGTATGCAGTGGGGGACCGTTTTTACTGCACTACACACATAAATAGCTCTGATGAGCTGGTGTTGCAGAGCGTGGGGCATCAGAGCCTTTAGAGGTGGTGTTTGCAGAGTAAGCCCGAAGAGAAGTGAGCCGCACTGGCCGTTTATCAGGCCTGGCCCCCGTGTCCAGATGGACTAGATAGGACCCTGCAGTTCGCCTGGCTCACAGCAGCATCTCAGAAAAATACCTACTTTACAACTAGGCAAAATACCTAATCACACATCTCGAAGATGTTGGGAGAGAGGCGGAATCATTTCAGGTCGACTCATTTTTGTAATGTGATAATGTTGATGTGGAACTGAAGGATTTGGGATGATTTGGTTTTTTCCTTGGTCCACAGGTAGGTGTCACAATTGCTTTGGAAAAAAAAAAAAAAAGTCAGCAGGCCATTCTCTCTCCCCAAGTTCATAAATATACAGATAGAAAAAACCCATCTCTAAATCCGGACCGCATCTTGCCCCACTGTAAAGGAGAAGGAGCCACAGACTCTGACAGAACAGACCTTTGTTGGACATAACGTGAATTTGTTGGCATAGTATAGCTTCCCCCGATGTATGTGTGACTTTTGAAAACAATCTTTTTTCTCAGGATATCTTGAATTGATCACTTCATTGCCACGGTATATATTCTATAGGTGTGATAGGATTTACTGTAAAATTTATTTGTAAAAGATGTACACAGTAGAAATAAAACGTGATTGAAGAACTTGAGTACTTAAGAAGTGGAAACAAATTTGATATTTATTTTTATAATGATATAAAGCTTCTAGTAATTTATGCAAGTTGTATTGCAATGGAATCTAAACTTTTTGTAAATAAATTCTGCCTGGTTTTTATTTGAACATTGCTGGTTATACAATCTTTGTTGGTTGTCTAACAAGAATTCTCTACTAATTTATATCTTAAATTGTAAATAAAAACAGACTAGTCTACAACAATATGGTGTTTGGGGCTCATTTTTCCTAGGAGAGTGATTTGGGTAGGGAGCCCCAGTTCGTAGCAGCCCCTCCTCGCCCCCCCCACCCCAGGTGATATGACCTCAGGCATTTTAATGAAAATGTGTAAAATAATCTCTCCCTTCTCCCGCTCAAAAAAAAAAAAAAAAAAAGGAGGGGGTGGAGGAGAAAGGCAGATGAAAAAGAAATACACAGCAGGCCAATAATGTACAGCTTTAGAATATTTATATGCACATGTATTGCAAGAAAATTAAGACTTTTGTGCTCTGAATATGCAAATTACTTGTTAGCCTACATTTTTTTTTAACTTGGCAAAATTCAATGACCTGCCGTACTTTCGCATCAGGATCCATTTTATATTTATTTCCATGCTGGCTTATTGAACCTCCTCAGGAACGTAAGCCTGAGAATCGCGATAAAAGCCTGCAGTGCAGAGTCACTCCTCCGACCATAAATTACTGATGGAAGTAATTGTTTATTTTAAAGCCCAAATTACCCAAATTGGCATAGATTATTCGGATTTATTGAATGACTCCGTAGCTCTCCTTTTCATATAACTCACGTTGAACGCAAGGCGAAAATCTGGGAGGAGAGATTTATTTTCCTTTCAGTGGCTCTTACCCTTACCCTGGGGGGAAAGAAAAGTGTAAACGACCTTAGACTGCGGCCTGGGCTGCTCACTCTCTAATTATAGGACAAGTCCAGAATTTGTAGGCAAGTAGCGTATTCCCTTTGACTGGTATCATAAAAGCAGCAAACCTGTCACCTTAATTTTCAGCAAAATTATATGGATATCCATATAATATAATTTCAGAAAAGAAATGAACAATCATTTGTTTCCTTTCCAAAGATAAATTGAGTGAATATAACTTACGGTTATAAAACAAGAATAATAGCTTCTTAGATTGCCCTTTAATCAATCATACACTTATCTTTCAAGAGGTTCATCTATTTTATTCCATGATTAATAATGCTACAGCATGAGCCCATTATTGGATCCCAGCGGGGGACGTCCCGGATGCTTTTAGCTGCTTTGGAATGGTCAGTTGGGGTTCATTATGGGCTGATATTGAACAATTTATAAAATCTTGTCTAAACATCTGCCAGGGACGATAGGCCGATGTGTCTGCGGATGGGAAATTGCTGGACCAGTTGATATTGACAAACGGATCTCTCTCCAGTGGCTTTTTGTGCAGTGGAAATTAGCAGCCTCTTGCTGGGGTCTTGTTAGAAAGGGTATTTGAAAGTAATCTTGGATACTTGAGGCGAAGCTGGGGGCTGTTCACTGGACACCCAGCCAGGCCAGTGGGGAGGGGCACCTGTGGTTTTCTTCCCAGAAGAGGAGCAGATCAGGGTTTTGGTTTTCTGCTCCTCCTTAGGCATTCTGTTGGTTTTGAGTCTGTAAGCCTTCGGAGGTTGGACAGAAAGCGAACCCTTCGTGTAGAGAGCTGGTTTTTGTTTTTTTGTTTTTTTTCCCTCTGTGCTGCCTCCCCGAGTAAGAGAGACCTGGAGTTGTTTGGGCTGAGCTCTTTCTTGGTGACAGGGGAGATTTTTCACATGGGAAACCTTGCCACTCTGTGGCAGTGCGTCTGGAAGAAAAATGTGAGGTCTGCAGACGTAAAAGGGAGCCGTGAGCTCTTTGCTTATTTGTGTTTCTGACATGAAGCCTTCATAGAATTTCCATGAAGATAATGATGTTTCCCCTCCTGATAGCATTTTCGATTGTCATATGAAGGGATAGGACTGGCTTGCTTTTATTCATTTTCGCCTATTTCCTAAACCAGCAGGGAAGAGCGTGCACGTGGCAGCACCGTCCTAGGTAATATTAGAATTTGAGCATTTTTAAGACTTCTCTGAGAAGCACGAAAGTTAATGACGTTTAACAACTCAAACACGGGAAGACCAGGCAGGCCATGAAGAGAGAGCAGTGAAAGCACTCTGTCTCTTCCGGAAGTCGCAAGCAGGCCGGTGGGAAACCCAAACGCGAATCGATGTCCGTGCCTACGTTCAGAAGTTGAGGCCTGATGGAAGCTTCCCCCTCTTTGGAACAGGAGGTGGTTTGACCTGCACGCGCGGTGGGTTCTCTGCGCGCGCCCACAAGCGCCCGGCAGGACCCGGTCTCCGGACAACTGCCCCTTTCGATTGCTGGGAACCCAAAGCAGCTCCGGAGATTAGCTCAGCCTGACGAGTCTTCTTTGATGTTTCTGTGCCCAGCAAATTATCAAAGATTTCCATAACTTACTCACCCTGCCTCCCGACCTGAATTTCTTTCTGGAGAACTTGATTTTTCAATGCGGGCTAAGAACTTAAAACCTGCAGGTGTTTAGAGGGGGCTTTTGTAGCGAAATGCAGAGTGATTTATGAGGTCTTCTCCGTGAAGATCTTTAGGGCAGATGAAGGAGGGAGGAGAGCGAGGGAGGGGGGAGGGAGGGGAGCGGGGGAGGAGGGGGAGGAGGCGGAGAGACAGCCGCGGAGCCCGACCCTTCGCGGGGGAAGGAAGTTGCCGTGGGGTCCGATTCCTCTTTGGGCGGTAGAACCTGGTGAGCCAAAGCCGGCGCCGGCCGCGACGGGCGGCGGCAGCCAGCGCCGGCTGGGAGCGGGGCGCACGGGGCCGTCAGGCCGGGCGCTGCGGCCGCGGGTCCCGGCGCTCCCGGGGCTCTCGGCGCGGCCCTCCGCGGCCCGGGCCGGGCGATCGGAATCGGCGCTTTCATCCCCCGGCGGGGCCCGCGGGCCGGGCGCTGCCGACATCCCCGCCAGCGCTGGCCCGGCGGCCGCGGCCTCCCGCGCCCCGCAAATGTCAACATTTGTTCCCAATAAAAGAGTCATTGTTTCTGCAGAGCCGCGCAGCGACTGCCTTTGAAACTTGAAAAGAACTTCGTCCACCTTTGTCGGACGCGAGGCGACAGGGCGGGAGCGCGGAGGGGACGGGCCAGTGGGCGGGAGGTGGGGGTGGGGGGGGCGCGGCTGCCCGGACACCTGCGGGCGCGCGCGGGGGGCGGCGGGGGCGGAGGACCGCGCGCCCTCCCGCCCGCGCGCTTCGGGGTCGCGGAAAATCGCCCCGAACTGGTTGCTCCGCCGGCGGGGAGTGAAAGGGGGCCGCGTGTTTGTCAACGTCGCGCAGTAAACGCGCCCCACACGGCCGCTGCTGGTGTCGGGTAAACGACATCAGTGTGAAAAACTCACTGCGAACCAACGTATTCCGTCGGGGGCGACCCTTTCCGATCGAAAGAACACCCCGAATTATTAGAAAGTTTCCTCCAAATAACCCTATGCAGTGATTATGGGACAGATGGCTTTTTTTCTGAGTGCAAATTGGAAATCTCAAGAAAAAAAAAAACATTTATTTTAACCCCAAATTAAGGATATACGTAGATCTGTACAGCTTTTACAACAATAACATTTCAAACATTTAAAAAGTGTGTTAACCCACGAGGCAATCTTGGGAACAAAACACAACAGTCTGTGATATGTGGATATTATGATTAACATCATTTGAATTTCTACAAATCGCAAAGGGGACACGTCCCTTTGATGTATTTTCAAACCTTTATGTAAGTGACAAATCCCTACAGATATTTTAAAGGCTTATTATGAGGAGGAGTAATCTATGACAATATAATTTTCCAGTTGCTGGAAATCACTTTCCGACGGCGGGAATGGAAGCACGCGCCAGCCTTCCCCTCTGCTTTGGCGGGAGCTGCATGAGACCCGTATTTGGTGATGTGCCCAGGGGCCTCGGTCTGGGCAGGCAAAGGAGAAAAGGCTCCTGTTGGGGTGCAGACCCCCGTTCGCTGGGCTGCTAACCTTTCACGCGAATCTCCCGCAAACAGAGGGATGTAGAGTCACCCCCACCTCCCCCCTCCCCCCTCCACGCAGAGAACAGGCTTGCGTTCTCTCCACGGAGGGCAAAGCGTTCTCTCTTTCCGAGAAAGATAAAAATTGAAGATGTTATTAAGGACTACTCTGGCCATCTAATAAAAAGGGAGTGAGTTATGAAATCTCTGTCCTCTGTTCCTACGAGCTCCCAGGTAGAAGGAAAGAGGAAAAATGGTTTTTGTTTGTTTAAGTCTGGCCCCAAGATCACAAGGGAGAGCCTTCTAAAAAAAGGTGCCCAGTGCAACTTTGTTCTGCATGGACCCGAGCACAAATTAAGTCTAATATTCTGAAGGAAGCAGCACACCCTGAGGTCTGGGGCTGCCTGCAAATGGGAGCAGAGTGGGTCTTTACAGGAAATGCCCAGAGGGCAGGTAGGAAGCCTTGCACAGCACTGGCATTTTTGTGGGGAGATAAATTGACAATTTATTGTGTGTAACTCCTGATCAATTATTAATCCTTAGTGTCAACAACAGGGTTATAATTACCTTCGGTTATTTAAAGGAGTATTTTTTTTTCCACTCCTCTGATCCATAATTAGTTAATGCTCTTGAACAAGGATCCGCAGAAGAGCTGGGCTCCCTTTTTGGTGGCTTTGGGGGGAAACAGCCACAGTCACCTTCCCGCTCTCAGAAGCCCCCTCCCAACCTCCATTCCCTCAGTGGGCACCTCCCCCCCCCCCCAGGCTGTAAATAATGATTCCGGATGAAAATAGGGGGAATAATAAACAAATAGAGCGCAACTGGAATTAATAAGTCTGGTCTGATCAAAGTTAGTGACAGTGGGACAGCTAGCAGCTACCAGGGTCTGAGGCCCAGAAAGGTGCCCAAGCTCTCGCCTCTTCTCCAAGATCTAGAGAAAGGGCAGAGCTAACGTTTTAACCCCTGGCACCTTCTAAGCGGGGAGAAGGGCTGGGCGAGGACCCCTGTTCCTAGGCGGGGAGAATTCCCCGTGGAAAGGGGCCGACCTGGCCTGGAGCTTGAAGGGAGCCTCGCTCTGGCACCCGCTCCGGCCCCGGGGCAGGGGTGCGGGGTGGTCCTGGGCCGCTAGAGGCTGGGCGGGGGGTTAGCTGGTCAGAGGGGCACGAGCAGGTGGCCTGGGTTAGCGGCAGCGGCCGATGACCGGTGCCGGAGGAGCTCACAGGGGACAGGCAGCGTCCGCCGGGGAAGCTGCTCCACAGCGCCCACGGAGGACCGCAGTTGTCCCCGCTGTCGCCCTCGCCGCGGCCCTGAGTGCGGGTGCTCCAGCTGGAGGTGCCAACTGCGTTCCCCCCAGGGTCCCAAGCTCCTTCCTGTGGGCACAGCCCCTCCAGGGTCGGGTCCGAGCACGCGCGCGCGTTGGGCTGGCACAGCCACGAGCGTTTCCTCGGGGCACTGTCTCCGTCCGAGCTCTCCAGACGCCTAAGCCGTCTTTCGGCCGACACCCCACAGCCATTTCTGCCCCGCGGTCCTCCGGTGCAGCGCCGCCACGCGCGCGCCTCATTGGTCGCATCGAGGCCCCAAAAGGCAGCCCCGCCCCCCCACGACCTGTAGAGCCACGGCAGGTCAAGGGCCCGTGGAGAGGCGGTGACAGGCCTGGGGCCGCGCCCGCGCCGGACTGCCTGGCCAGAGTCTCCGCGGGGTCCTGGCCGGGAGCCCGCGGCGGTGGGGCGCGGGGGACACCTGGAAGCGGGGGGCTGGAGGGATCGGAGGAGGGTGAGCTGGCACTCGGGGACCTCCGGTGGCCCCACGCCGCACGCGACTGTGGTCTGAGGACCCAGCGTCCAGCTGCCTGCCCTGTCCCCCCACTTTGGACCCCATCCCTTTGGGGTCATGGGTAACTGGCCCTCGAGCCTCCTTAGGGCAGGCCGCAGCCAGGAGCCCTGGGCGGTGGACCAGCCCGCGGCAACGCACGACGGCTGCTGGTTCCGGGGAGGCCCACCCGCTCCCACCGATGAAGGCTGGCCTCTTCCTCTCCGCCCTCCAGCCCTGCTCTGGACCCCCTTCCGTGACTGGCTCGGTCCCCATCCCCTTCCCCACCTCCCCTCGGGAAGCGCGGCTCCGAGGTGAGGGGTGTGGCGTTCGGCCAGGCGGGGGGACTGGAGACCCTGCGCTCAGAGCTGCCGCGCCTTCTGGCGTCCCCCTCTGTCCCCTTTCCCGCACGGGAACCGCGTGTCCGGCGGCAGGAGGGCTGGAGGGCCACGCCCCGAAGCTGCTGAGAGCCAGGACCCCGCACCTGCCACGCCGGGTGGTCCTCGGAGTGGCGCGCGAAGAGACCCCGCGCTGCGCCCGGCACGCCCTTCCCTCCCTTCCCCAGGCAGGTGGCACCCCCAGGGACCGCTGCAGATGAGGGAGGGTCGCGGCACTTGACGGGGCGGCTGGCCTCTCAGCTACCACTCGCCGAAGACCAGTGGCCTGCGAAACCTCCGCTTCTCCTTTTTTGGGAATTTTACAGACCAAGGCAGGGTTTACAGGCCCAACAGAGCAAATGCAGCTCCCTCCACCTACTGCCAGACTCCATCCCCGCGCTCCTCCCGAAGAACCAGCTGGTGGGCTGCCTGGAGGGGGTGAGGAGCCCTTGAGGAGGCGGCGCAGACCGAGGCCCAACGGGGGCGCCCTGGAGCGGGCCCAGCCGCCTGTTTTCCGTCGTGCTACAGCCTCGCAGAACAGCCCGCAGAACGCGTTGCGTGTGTGTGTTGGGGGGGGGGCCTCCAATCCAGCTTCCCCCACCCCTTCCTTTCCGGACCTCTTGAGGCAGCTTCGACTTAGAGGCTCAGAGCTGGTCGCTCGAGGGGGTGGCTTGAAACCTTCCGGGCTCCTGCAGGCTGGGGGACGGTCCTGAGGCCGAGGTGGGGACGGGGCAGGGCGCTGGGGGGAGGGGCTGAGAGGTGAGGGTCGGATCTGGGGAGGTGGTGCCCTACCTAACCTTTGGGGGTCAAGGCCTCGTGCATCTGGGGGATGTCCTGGCCCCAAAGCGACCTCAGCTCAGTCCTTCCCACCATTCACACCCCCCGGGGGGAGGGGGGTAACTGCACCCTGGAGGTCTGCACAGCCCCAGACCAGGAAATGCTGGACGGCTGGTATGGGATAGGCCAGCCAAGGCCTAGAGACCCCCCACCCCTGGGCCCAAGTGCAGGGGGGCACGGGGTGCAGATCAGGTTCCCTGAGGTCGGTGCCCAGCCATGACGTTAGTTTATTTAAATAGGAGGCCCAGACCAGCTCCAGGTTTCTTCTTCCCGACTCTCAAGCAGTGGAAAAACAATTTGTTTTGTAATGATTATATGATCCTCAGCCCCTCCAATAAAAGTGCCCTTGGGGGTCATGGGCCCAGATATAAACAGGAGTCACCGACAGGGCCCAGGCTTTGGGAACCTGCTTCCTGCAGGGTCTGATTGGGGTGGGGGGAGGGGGAGGTTGAGCCCACGCCTCGATGGGAGAGAGTGCGTTGACCATTTCTGTGGGGCTGGACTTTTTAAGGCTGTGCTTTAAGAAAGATAAAGCCCGCCTGCCAGGAGGCAGCCCCACAGATGAGTTCTGTTGTAAACACTCTCCTGGGACCTCACCGTGGGAAGTAGAAGCAAAGAACCATTCAGGTGCGCACCCCTCCTCTCCGGCCCTTTCCGGTGCAGACAAGGCACGGAGAGCAGGAAGCAGGCCTACTCACAGGTGGACTCCGGCTGGGGAGGGGAGGGATGTGTGGCTGTCCGGCCAGGGGGGCACTTTTGGCCTGACTCTTTGGGGGGGGGAGGGGAAGCCTCCGGCGCAAAACTTCTCAGGTGGACCGGGAAGCAGGACGGCCGGCCGGCCATCACGTCCGCGCGGAAAGGCTGCCGGGGCACCTTTACCTGAGCACTGGCGGCTTCAGGGGGGCCTGCTGGGGGCAGGTGCTGGCTGCTACAGTGGGGTCATCCCCTGGAGTGTATTCTGCAGGAGACAGAGTGCGAGCTCTGTCTGGGGCAGGTGGCCTCCCTCTGGCTCTGGCTGGCCCTGCAGGGGTGCATGCACTCTGGAGGGGGCTGCTGTGGGTCTGGGAACCCCAGAGGACACAATACAGGATGGCGGCCTCCATACTGCCCCAGGGGCGGGGACAGCACTCATGACTGTCCCTGTGTGGCTCTTTGAGTGGCTCAAATGGCCCTTCCCCCAAAGCCCGCCTCCTCCAACCGGGAGGCTCTGCAAGGGGGCTCCTTGTTGCCCCAGGCTGGCCCCCGCGTCGCCACCCACCTGCCCTAGCGGGTCACTCACAGACCTCACCCCAGCTGGAGGCCCAGTGACGTCCATGGACCCGGGGGACAGACGAGGCCCACACTGTGGGTCTGAATACTGAACGTTTGTAAATCGGGCTTCTGAACTGCTCAAGACAATGGCTTTACCCTTCTGTCTGGGGAAATACACCTTCAAATACCAAAACCACAAATACGTGTGAGCATGATTTGCGTGGAGGTTATGGACCTCATGGGGAGGACCGAATTCATGGTCACTGTGCGGGGCCAGACGCTCTGTTCTGAGGGGCGGCCACCTGTGGATTTGGGGTAAAATAAAGTCACAAACTGTGTATTTATTCCACTGATCATTTTCTTGTCTTGGGCCGAATTACCCCTCATAACAAACAAGATTTTCGTATAATTTGCGTCCTACTGACAATATATGATTTAAAAATTACAAAGTTGTTGTATCGGGGTGCCTGGGTGGCTCAGTCAGTTAAGAGTCCGGCTCTCGATTTCTGCTCAGGTCGTGATCTCGAGGTTCCAGTTTGTAAGCCCCGGTCGGGCTCAGCGAGGGGCATGAAGCTTGCTTGGGATCCTCTCTCCCTCTCTCTCTGCCCCTCCCCCACTCATGCGAGCTCTCTTTCAAAATAAATAAACTTAAAAGAAATAAATAAAACATTGTGTTCCAAGTATACATCTCGATATATTTTCAACAGAAACTACAGAAAACCAGATGCAAGAAGTAAAAATTACCAACTTGCGTTTTGTTTTACAAAAAAAAAATTATTTTCTTCTAAAATACTCAAAGCTATCTCTTGAAATTTAAAGGCAAAATACACGTTATAATTTGTAAATATCCAACATTTAAATAAAAAACTTAAAAAAATACAGCTGCACTGTTTTAATGTTTGAAATGTGATCCCTGATGGGGAATCTCTGAGGTTGAGGGCCCTGTGGGGGAGGGGAGAGTGTTTGGGGGGGTGGCTCTGGGCGGACCCTCAGCTCTCCTGTCTTCCCTGGGCCCATCAGAGGGCAGGTCTGGACTCAACTTGCTGAGCCTCCTTGCCCCTTCTGCCCAGGGAAGCCACCTGCTTCCCAAGGTGTGTGTGTGTGTGGGGGGGGGGGGGGGGGGGGGGGGGCAAGGCTGGGCAGGTGCTTTCATCTGAACCAGGGGCTGGACAGCAGTGGGCAGTGGGCAACAGGAGCTTCAGATGGTGTGAGGGGCAGAGGAGACCCCAGCAGACCCTCACAGGGGGAAGGCGGGTAGAGAAGGGCGGGACAGACAGCGCCGCTAACTTCACGCGCAGGAAGCTGGACCCGTCACCGCTTTCGTCACAGGGAAAGTTCCAGCACTTTTAAGGTTACGGAAACATTGCCCAGCGAAGGCACAGGGTTCCCACGTGCCCTCTGCTCATTGCTCGGCTTCCGCTGCTGTTTGCATCTTGGTTCCCGGTGGTGTTCGTGGCACGGCCTGATTGTATATCCGCACTTCATCATTAACTAAAGTCCGGGGCGTATGTGAGGGCTCACTCCTTGTGTTGCACGTTCTGCGGGTTTGACAAAAGCACAGCGTCACGAGATCCGATTCTATGGAGACTTCTTCCTGACCTTAGAGGTGTCCCTTCGAATTTTGTGAGAAATAATAGATACAGTCAATAAATGAGTACAATACAAATAGAATACAATGAACTCATGAATGTATATAAACACTCAACGTGAATACGTAAATATACATAAATAACAGAGTTGCTAGATACAATTCGAGACATCCAGTTACATTTGATTTATATATATATATGTATATAAACAATGGATACTTCGGCACTATAAGCGTGAAGTATGTCCCATGTGGTAGTGGGACCAAAATGTTGTTGCTTTTCTGTCCTTTGTACTTTGCATTTAACTTTTCATTTTATTTTATTTTGTTTTGTTTTATTTTATTTATTTGCTAAACCTGGCAATATTAATTTTGATGAGACACATTAAAAAATATTTGTCCAGTGACACTTTTTAAAAATTTTTTTAATGTTTATTTATTTTTGAGAGAGAGAGAGAGAGAGAGAGAGAGAGACAGTGTGAGTGGGGGAGGGGCAGACAGAGAGGGAGTCACGGAATCCGAAGCAGGCTCTAGGGTCCGAGCTGTCAGCACAGACCCCGATGCTGGGCTTGAACTCATGAACCACGAGACCATGACCTGAGCCGCAGTCCGTCACTTAAGGACGGAGCCCCCCCCCCCCCCGCCCCAGGCGCCCCCCAGTGACACTTCTTTTAAGCCCTGTTTTGCAAGGGAGGAGCGGGAGGGAGGGATCCAAGTGGAGTCTATACACCCACATTTGCTGAGTAGGTGCATGGAGCTGGAGGGGTCAGGTGGCTCCCGTTCAAGCCAGACCCACCTTCTGGTAAGATAGGAAGCAGGGGGCTGTGTCTCTCAACACAATCCGCCAACAATCCGTTGGACCTCCCCCTTGCTCTGGCCTGCTCTCACCCCTTCCCTTCTCTCTTTTCTGCCATGAAAATCTATTCTCAAATCACATGCTCTTCCCATAAGTAAATACTGCTGTTTAAAAATGGTCACTTTAATTCAGCATAAAATTACTAACGGTCACCATGTCCTCGGTGTCTATGTTCCACGTGAAGTGGCTTCATGTCTTACAGTCCTTAAGCCAGAATGGCATTGGAGTCATCTGGAGAGAGAGAGATTCAGGGTCCGTCGGTTTAGCATGGACACAGGCATTGGTATTTTTTAGGTTTATTTATTTATTTTGAGAAAGAGAGAGAGAGAGAGGGAGGGAGGGAAAATGAATCCCATGTAGGCTCTGCTCTGTCAGCCCCGATGTGGGGCTCTGTCTCACAAACCATGAGATCATGACCTGAGCCGAAATCAAGAGTCAGAGGCTTAAACGACTGCACCGCCCAGGCCCACTTATTGGTATTGGTTTAAAACGGTGATGGCCTGAGGTTAAGTAAGAAAATGAGAAAATAAGAAATAAAAAACCCATGGTGGAAATTCAGGCAGCATTCCGATGGCAGACCCCGAGTGGGGTGGATTAGAGCTGCGTAGCACGTGTGAAATGACCTCGGGGGTAGATCCGACGTGTGGGGGCCTGCACCTCTGGAAAGAACCGGGAGTTTCCACAGACCACTGAAGTCCTGCAAACATAGCTGTCCCAAGGCGGTGGGGGCTGGGTAGCCTTGCTTGGCCGTCAGTGGGTGGTCAGAAAGCTCTCCGGTTTCCATCAGAGGCAGGTTAAGTGTCTGCATGTTATAGGTAGTAATCCCCAGTTTTGGAAGCCGGCCTTAGCCCTGACTCAGCTGTGGGCCCCCAGACCAGCCTCCATCGCACTCCGCAGGAAGGAGGGGCGTTGGCATCCGACCTTGGGCCTGGCCTAAGTCTGCAGACTGTTTGATTTACACGGTTGCCGTCCTGGCTTCCGCGAGCACAGACATTCAGACGTTCCCGAAAGCAACCGGCCAAGGATTGGCTGGATTTGCACTGACCTGAAATCTACACAGTGGATATGTGGGGGCCCCCAGTGTCTGCAGCCGGGGAAGGCAAGAAACGATACGATGTATCAAAGCCAGACCTCCAGTCTCCAGGCGTTTCCCGGAGATGGGGAGCCCCGCTCCCGGCACACGCCTGCTCAAGCCGCACCCAGACCGGTGCCCGTTGGATCGCCAGGCTGTTGGTGGGGGATCGGAGTCCCTTTAAAGTCCCCACTTTTCAAAGCAACTGTAACTGAAAGCGGGAGATGGTTTTCAATAATGTCTTGTTGGATTTCATTGTGTTGCTCTACGGTCCCACCAATGAATCTCGATGTGTTATCAATAAGCCCATTCAAATCCACCGTAAGCCTGCAGGGGACGTGGAGTCTCCTGCTGGCTCCCGAGGCTGTCGATCCCTGTGCACCCGTGAGTGTTTGTCTCCATCCCACGGAACTCGGGCCTTCGTCCGTGGACTTCTGTCTGCCCGCACTGCCCAGAGCAGGCCGCCTGTGTCCGGCACTCGGCACCGTTCCCGGCTCTGTGTTGTATGTCTGCGGATGGACATCAGAGGTTTTCAAAAAGAATGTGACTTTCAAACAGGAATTTATGCTCTGAGCAGAGAGAACCTACGGTGACAAGCAGAACCTAGAGACTCGCTCAGCCATGGACTCCCGTGCAGCGGGTCGTTTTCATTTCAACCGTTTTAACCGGAAGACACGGGATGATTGAAAAAGCGAAGCCCCGTGGCCTGCCTCGTCTGCTCTGTTTCCGGGCTCCTCTCTTCTGCCCACCACCGCCTTCTCTTTGGCCCTCAATCTCCCCTCTGCCCACAACGGCATCCCCACACTGGATCCCTGCCTCAGGCCCCCTTCTCGCCGTGCCCTTCCACACCAACCTCTGAAATATCTCAAGTAGATCGCAGACCTCAACTCGCCTGGTCCAGGCCTTCGCCGACAGGACCTGGGGCTCACCGGCCTTCCACATGGTCCCCCACCACTTCCCTTGCCTGTTCACGTTGGCAAACACATCTTTGTGCCGGTGCTTCCCATGGACGGCCAGCCGCAGGGATCCCTTGCAGACAGCTGTCTGCTGGGGCCTTGTGTAGACCGTTAGCTGCAAGAAGTTTGTGTAGACAGTCAGCTGCAGGGGGCTGTATGGACAGGGGCCTCTACGGACACAATCCCATTCACCCTCTTCAACGAGTTAGGACCCTGTTCGCGGAGTGCAGTCTGACTCATATGCAGACGGTTAGGACTTATTTTAAGTTTGTGCCCTCATCAAACACTTGTTAGACGATCGCGATGCCTTGAAAAGCCGCAGACGGGTTAAAAGATGTGTGTGGTGTGGAGCAGGAGGGGGTTTCATCAGGGAGGGGAGAGGGTCTCTGCACAGGTGGATCTCGTGCAGCCGCTTGCCGGCAGCTTGTGACCCTGTCACCTCGTCCTCGCTCTCAGCTGTGCAGGAAGTGAACGAAATGGTACCTTCGCACATTTGCTTGACGGAAGCTTCCGGTAAACGTCTCTGCAAGACGTGCTGAACCCTTTTTAGGTACAAACGCCCAGGGAACTCAAGTTAGGCTAACAAGTTTGCTTTCTGTGTCACCGAGCTCTTCACTGCCACCGAGTAAGCGATGGCTTCTTAGCAGTGACGTCGGCTCCGTTCATAATTCTGTTTGCAAGTACATTCTGTACAGGCAGACCTGACTCTATGCACCTTTCACAAACGGATGTTTTGGGGCGACACGGCACGGAGCGGGTCTCTGGGCCCCTTTCCTCCCACAGCATCTGCTCACTCTGTGTCTCTGCGTCACATTTAGGTGAGTTTTGCAATCTTTGAATGACGGAAACTTGGTTGGCCTTCTATCTGTCTCGGTGATTGTGCTCAGACGTCTTTGATGTGGCTGTTGTAATCGTTTGGGGTCCGTGGTCCACCCACGTGTTTGGGGACACGTGGTCCACGTGCCCTCACATCCGGTGTCTCATTGAAACATTGGGTCTCCCTGGGTCGATGTGACTCTCCTCACGTGTTGTGCCGGAGGGGCTGAAGCTCTCGGTGACTTCGGGACCCAGAGCGAATTATAGAGGTGGAAGCTGCCAGCATCGACTTCGCGGTTCCTCCGTGTGCCTTCTGTGGACTCCGTCATGCAAACCTCCCTACAGCACAACCTGAGAGCCACGGTCATCATCTCCCTTCCACGTGAGAAGACTTGTTGCAAGTTCCGGGGACTTGTACTCTGCCCAAAATAACCCAGGCCAAGGAATGTGCTCTGGACCCCACACTGGGTCCCGCCATGGCCATGGCCAGTCTCCCTGGCCCCGTCTCCACCCAGACCCTGCTCCTCCAGGCCGACTCATCCTTCCCTGCACCCCATGCCGTCCTCACCCGTCCCCGGCTGTCCCTGCTGCAAAGTGTGTTCTGTGCAAATGAAGGCCATGAGCAACAGCCCAGCCAAGGGTCGTGAGGTTGGCATATCCCCCAACCCTGCATCGTCAGGGGAATCGTCTCCACAGACGCCCCCCAGCACCTGAGACCTGTGTGCACACACAGCAAGCTCCAGTGAACACAGACTCGACCTTCTACGCAACACAGCATTTCTCTGCAGCGGTGGGGGACGGCCGTGGACGCCCAGCCACGTCACTTGCTGTCTGTTCTACGGCACGTCCCTGAAAAGGGCTTCAGCATTTGCAGAAACCCATGAACGGCCTGTCCTATCCCAAACCACGGCCTTGCAAAATGGCTGTCTCAGCTCTCGGCCAGCCTCTGTCTCCTTCAGGGCTGCCTACAGGCACAGGGACACTTCTGGGTCCAAGCCCATGACCTGCCTGGGCTCAGCCCTGGGCCTCTTTCTGAGACCCCTTCTTTTCTGCCCATACATCTATATCTATATCTGTACCTATATGCCCCTCTCCCGTGGAGGTTAAGTTTCCCAGAATAAGTCAAGCACAGAGCTGTGGCTTGTGCAAACATTCTCTAACGTACTGTCTTCTAAGGAGCCAAGTGCTAGCTTCTAGCTGACTCACGGACCCGAGGACATGGCCGGGCTTGCTGCGTTATGCAGAACCGAGGGCACAGCTACAGAAGCGCATCCCGTCTCTCAAATCCTTCTTTTTGAGCTCTCTTGATTTACACATTAGGTGAGGTCGCTTCACCCTTCATAATCATGCACAGCATCTTTGCCTGTGTGTCTGGTACACACACACACACACACACACACACACACACACACACACCGAGGTTCCGAATACCACGACGCTGTCCTAGTTGTACTCCGAGCCTCATCCCCTCCGAGTTCCGCTTCGCCCGCACAATCTGCTTTTGGGGCAGGAGGCTTACTTCGTGTGGATTAACAACCCTTACAAAGATGTATCAAGGTGACCACGTATTTCGGGAATATTGGAGACTGTCACTCATCGCCAGTCAGCGAGGCTCTGGACGGCACCTGCTGCCTCAACAGAATGGCCAGGTCCGTGTGGAGCTCGCCTTTCCTTTTCGGTAGGCTCTCCCTGTCCCGTATACCTGGAGCGGGGCAGGAAGTGTGCAAAGGCCAAGTTTCAAGGGACACACATGTCCAGGTTTGGATACAGATGAGTATTTAGGTCTGGGATGAAGTGTGAAGGCTTGAGGGTCAATGGGCAAGCTGGTTCTGGCTCGATGCTGAGCACCGTGAAGGGTCCTTCTCAAGCGCGTCCCCCTGTTGATGTGCCCACCTGCTGTCCTCTTCTTGTGTGACCTCGTCGTCCTGCTCGCTGGCCTCTCCGGGGGGTCCTCACCGAGCTGGCCCCTCGCTGGCCCCTCGTGGTATCCCTTGGCCTCCATGGATCCCCGTGGTGGCCAGTGGGTGGGTGCGAGTGGACGTTCCTGCAGGGAATCCCAGGAAGGACCGTCCACGGACCAGCTGCGTGGCCCCGCTCTTGGCTTAGTGCCACCCAGGTGCATTCTCAAGGAGTAATTGTTACGTGTTTTGAAATCCACGTTTATGTTTATTGAGTATTATAACCAATCCACATACATCTATGGGGTATCTTGTGACCCGAGAAGGTGTGGGCAGAACACAATGTGTGTAGTGTCGGGCCGCCTGCCTTCCAGCTCCAACGGGCCGCTTCCTGACCCTCCCCGACCTTACCTATGTCAGGTGCATAAGCAGAGGCTCGAGCAAGCCCTTCCCGAGGATGTGTCCACACAGAAGCCCCTTAATTCGGCTCCTTTTTTGGATCAGCTGCTGGACGATTCTACGGAACTTAAAAGATATCAGACAGCGTACAAATTAATTTATTATCTGGAAGGACCGTGTGTTTTCAACCGCAGACTCCTAACTGCAAAGTGAGCATCGTGGTAACAAAAAGAAGATTATTTTCTTTCAAAAAGGTTATGTGTAAAGCGGAGTCCACACGAGGCAGACAGGAATCAAGAGATTTTACAATACCGTGGAAAATTATTTAATATATTATTCAATTTCTTGAATATCATTAACTATCGAGCTACTTACAGAATTTTTTTATTAAAGGAATAAGTTAGAACGGTTCCTAAACCTTCTAGGCTGCCAGTGGCCGTTGTGAGTACCGTCCACGAAGGTGATTTCAAACCTGAAAAGGACATTTTGGAAAGGACAACGATGTGCCCTCCAGCAGAGGCGGTATGTTCACCTGACGGCGGGAAGGAAGGAGGAGAGAGACTGAGAAAGACCTCATAACGCTCACAGGAAAGCCTGTGTTGGCTCCATTGGTTTAGGACTCTGGTTGGCAGAACAGGAAAAAGGCAGCAGCAGATAGTTTGCTCCTCTGTGCAAGGTGGGCCCCTGAGCTTCTGTGCTCCTGTTTTAGGCAGGACGTGTCCCGAATTCGTGCAGGCGTGGGCTCACGGAAGATGCTACGTGCAGAGGGTCTGTAACGTACGACAGGACCTCGGCGTGTTAGATTTAGTCGGATTGTGTGTTTGTGTCTCTTTCTGTGTGTTTCCTGTAAGAAGATGCCTGGGGTTTCTGACCCCGAAACCCTTACCCAAACGGCTCTCGGGACTTCACAGACACCCCCTTACTACGCACCACTGGCTGGGAGATTCAGGAAAGCAGAAGGCAACATCGTCCGTGTGTTCCAGAAGGTACACCAGAGACAGCATGGTTTCTCCGGCGTCCCCCGTGGCTGTCGCGGAGCTGGGGGGACCCAGAGACGACGTGG